>NW_010156074.1:65365-99585 GCF_000695765.1 Mesitornis unicolor
CCCATGTAATAAATGACTGCCTTCTTCCAAGACACAAAAGCACACACTTGAATGTCTAAGTGCTTAACCAGGTGTGTTGATTTTTCAAGTATTCATCCACCAATAAAAAGCACAAAATGTAAAAAACCCTAAAATATTCTGTACAAGTTCTAGACTTTTTTTTTAGATGGGGTGTTTTGACTTCAGGCCTCCACACTTTAAAGTATCATTTTACTTTTACCCTGAACCATCTTAGCATCAGTCTTTGTTTCCTATTTATGTGCTAATGTGCTCCCTGAACAGTCAGAAAGAGTCATTGCTGATTATTTGCACTCACTGAAAACTTAGCCTGTTAATAGCTGTAAAGAGAAGGAAAAAGGAAAAAAGGGAGAGAAAGAGAGATGCAGGAAAACAGATAAATAGATAAAGTTTGGGGAAAAGTTTATGCAGAGAACAGGAAGAAAAAAAAACAACAAACAAAAAAACAAATGACAGACTATTCTTCCTCCTGCTGTTTCAGTGATAGCTATTAATGTGTTTTAAAGTCTTCCAGATTGGTCTTAAGAAATCAGTTATCCTGGTCCTTGTTTCAGTGGAAAGACCCTCGGGAGCTATTAGCAGTAATCTAAGTTAATAAACTGTAAACTAACTTTTTTTAAAGGAGGAAAAACCCTACAACCTTTGACAAAATAATTGCACCAGTTATAAAACAGCCAAATGCCGGTTAACAGTCACATCAAGCCACTGGGGTGGAAAGAAGATATCCATAACCGGGCCACTTCCAACAAAACTGTTTGTTTTCTCTTATTTAAAGTCTTCTTTTTTTAAAAAAGAATAATTCCTTTGTAAGCCGTAAAATGTTTGAATAATGTCTGATGGTGCTTATCCACTGGCTAAAGTCTCCAGTTAAAATAAAGAGAGGATTTAGGGCTTGATTCACAAAACACTTATCTGCAACTTATACAGCCCTTTATGTTAGAGAAACAGGGCATTTGCATGCAAAAAGTAACTAGCACTCTGAATCCCAATATTTCCTATTCACAGAATAAAACCCGTCATGTGCAACTCCTCTCATATCAGCTACGGTCTCTCGCCTACATATGTGAGGGAAAGGATAGAGCATATTCTCAAATGAGGTTGTTTTGGGCTCTAGAGAGGCAGCTCCCCATTGTCAAATACGCCGTTATCCTCCCTTCCAGACAGCAGCAATATTGACACAAACACAAGAGACTGCAGTGGTGGTAACTCGAGGTGAGGTCATGGTATCATTTGGTTGGAAAAGACCTTTAATATCATCGAATGCATCCATAACCTGTCCATATTAAACCATGTCTGAGCACCTCATCTCCCCATCTTTTAAACACCTCCAGGGATGGAGACTCCACCACTGCCCTGACCAGCCCCTTCCAGTGCCTGATAATCCTTTGGTACAACTGGGTCTTATGATGATCCAAAGAACAAAGAGAGGGAGGATTGCACCTTGCAAGTAATCTTTGATCTCTGTGTCTGGATCATGGAATTATATTTGTCTCATCTAGGTAATTCCAGTGGCATTATCATTATTGGGTTTTGTACTCTAAAAACAATCATTTGAAAGTAAAATTAACCTTGGGTAAAAATTTCCCCTTTAATAAACTATTTCTTGTCTTTCTGAGTGCTTTACTCAGATACTGCTAATAATCTTTTGAACTTTAGCTGAGATAGAGAAGATGTCTTCAGAAAAGAGACCAAAAGGTTCAGTCCTGTTTTCTCCACCCCCGTTTTAAAGGAGAAGCATTGTCATTTTGGGTTTTTTTTCAGATACTCTGAAACTTGCTCATTTGGACATCTTCTACAGAGAAACTATATACATGTGAACAGAGGTCAACCCTCCAGCACATAGGAAACAAAAAGCTTGAAAATATCTCATCTGGAAATCCTCCTGGCATTAATGCTAGGACGACATGCAAGTGGAAAGGTGTTATAAGGAAAAAGTGTTTGTTCATCACCAAAGACATGGTATTCCTGGCATTACCTAAAAGATCCATTTAACCTTAAGCAATTCAAGGGAAGATAAGGACTAAAAACTATTTTTCTTTCCCATTTTGCTTACCCTTCTTTGTGCACCTACGTGTAAGCTGTACAGCCAAGCTAATTTTTCCTCCCATGTTGCCTATTTGACTTCTTTTTGTTGGACAGCAGCTGGCCAATGAGTTTTAAGCGGCCTTCTAAGAGCAAGAAAAAGATTTCTAGTTATTCACACAATCCTCAACTGAACCCATTCTGGTATTCCTGCAACATAGAACAGCAATGAAGTTACAAATCATCAAACGTCGTTCAGTTGATCAACTTTGTGTTTGTATTGCATCCAGTACAATGGGACCTGGTTACATTCTGGACTTCAGAGAGCTGCTGCCCTAAACACAAGAGCTGTATGAGTAACGAATAAAAATAAGTCAAGGCCCAATGGTTCATCAAAATATATGGAAGACCCCACTAATGCACTTGTTTTCCTTAAAAAAAAGAAATAAAATCTTTACTACCGTGCATGAAAGTAAATGTAGTAGAAGGATGTAGGAAATGTTATTGCTGCTCAGTTCAAACACTATCTGTAGTCAGTCATGTTTAACAAATCATATTGCAGCCCAGCTTGGCTTTGGTAAAACATTGAGGCCATGACACGGCAAGGGAAAATGGTCCTTGTTCACTTAAGTTTTGGCCTTTGACCACTGTTTTATTAGGCAGCTACAATAACAAATGCTTTGCACCAAGGTCCTGAGCATAGAAAGTATGGATTTGTGTCCTAAATCAGATAAGAGGGCTATAGACACATCATAGCCAACTTTGCTGCTTACAGCCCCACTGAGACAATCCAAGCACAATATCCTTGTCAAGGATATTTAATATCCAAACCAACAAATAAAATAAAGTGGCCTGCTCACATCAGAGATGAAATTTGAAATACACAGTAGTCTGAGTTAAAACTCCTTCTCACTGCGATGGAGTCATGATATCACCCCAGATACATGTCCTATGAAGGACCTGTGGTGGCTCGTGTGGGTTTAGGGCAAGCCAGCAGCATCTGCTAAACCAGGGCTCTCCAATTCCCCACAGCTGCCTTCCATGCAGCCTGTAGACATAAGGCTCTATTGAAAACACATCAAAATCAATGGGGTCTTTCGATTGGCTGCTGCTGGCTTTGGATTAGGACTACAGAGGGATGGCAGATCATCATTCTTCCTTCTTAAGGTATTTAAAAGTTGTCCTTTAATAACACTAATTTAATACACACTGAATATTGATAAAACGTTGGTTGTACGTATTTCCATCTGGCTCACACCCGGTGGAAGCACGGCTCTGCATCGCTCTTCCTGGGGGCTGACTGTTTTGCTCTTCTTGTTGACTCGGGCCATTAATGTTAAATTATCTACAAGGGCCCGTTTGCTTTTAAAACTCCCCAGTCTGCAAGTGAGCATGCGGGTTTTTAAACTCTGATTCGAGAAGTCCGAAGTTTTCTATGGGGATTATTGCATTTATAGATCACAGCCAATCCAAGGGTTTCTAAAGCCTTCAAACAACTGACACCATATGTCTGGGTACAATGGAATCTGCCGAATTATCAGCAACAGCAAAAATGTCTCATTACACACCGAGAGCTACAAACACATAACAAGTATATTGAATAGCACGTATGCTCGCAGAGAAATTAATCGACTCAGAGGCATACAAAGGGATTTCCAAAGTGCTAAAAGCATATTTCAGTGAAGAAATGCACTATGCCAGGCTGTGATTTGCAATATAATAAATAATCCTCCTAAAATTCACTTAACATTCACTCTATCTAACGTGAGGTTTCACAGATTGTAGAGAATATGCTTTGTGTGACACAACATACAGAAAACATCACATGAAAAAAAAATAATCATTTTCCAGGTCAGTAAAAAAATATTCCCAGAATCCTGGCAAAATCTGCAGAATGTATTGTATTTGTATTTACTCTGTTTACGTATTTGTTTGTCACATGCCTGCAGAATTCTACCAAACAGTCACCTCAATGTCTACAAAATTATTGCTGTGTTTCCAGGAGGGGTGGGGAATATAAAGTGACGATTCACATCTAGAAATCTGGTTTCATAGGAAGAAAAAAAAAAAAAGAAAAAGAAAAGAAAACAGGATAGAAAAGCGCTAGCATTATTTATTTACTTATTATCATGCAATCTGGACTAAGGCATAGGAAGATAAATTTTTATGAGCAAGTTAAAAATAGTGAGATATAAATGGAAATAATAATGGATTATAATAATAAATGGCAATTAGAAGTGTTTTTCACTGCAATATCATCTTTTATCCACAATTGTACAGTACCTTAAAGAAACAGGTTATGAATTCTGAACCCTTGAATATTTTATTCGCACAAGTGAATGATCAGTTCAGCTATAAAAAATGTGGACGTTACTTTGAGTAAGTGCTCCCTCACATGAAATATAATGTCCCCATCTGGTATTAAAGATGAGCCCTCCAGTATTTTTGTGAGGGGTAGAGATTACTAATCCTTACCAGGGAGGTAAGGAATAAAAAGGATAAATACCTTGTACATCTGGTTGCATGTTTTTAAAAATGAGGAGGGTATTAATTTGACCTGCTGTTTAAATGAAATAAAATGTTCCTTGAAAGTACGCTAATTCTTACAAATGGTTTATCTTTTGTGAAATTTCTTCATATTTATTTGTAATTATTTTTTGTTTGTTTTCCTTTGATTCCCCAAACAGGTGAAATTTTACTTTTAGCAAACTGAAATGACTTTCCAGAAACTTCTGGGCTAATCAGTGACCAAGGCAAAAATAAAATAATTTACCTATTGAACAACATCAGCCAGTAAAGTGTTCATTGTCTTTAAAGTCTCTTATGGGTTTTAATCATAAAACAAGAGTCAAGAAAAGGACCTGGGGCTGTTGGTGGACAGCAGGATGACCATGAGCCAGCACTGTGCCCTTGCGGCCAAGAAGGCCAATGGCATCCTGGGGTGTATCAGAAGGGCTGTGGTTGTAGGTCAGAGAGGTTCTCCTTCCCCTCTGCCCTGGTGAGACCACATTTGGAATATTGTGTCCAGTTCTGGGCCCCTCAGTTCAAGAAGAACAGGGAGTTGCTTGAAAGAGTCCAGTGCAGGGCCACAAGGATGATCGAGGGAGTGGAGCATCTCCCTTATGAGGAGTGGCTGAGGGAGCTGGGTCTCTTTAGCTTGGAGCAGAGGAGACTGAGGGGAGACCTCATTAATGTTTATAAATTTGTAAAGGGCAAGTGTCAGAAGGAAGGAGCCAGGCTCTGCTCAGTGACAGCCAATGACAGGACAAGGGGCAATGGGTGCAAGCTGGAGCATAGGAGGTTCAATGTGAACATGAGGAAAAACTTTTTTACTGTTAGGGCTACAGAGCACTGGCCCAGGCTGCCCAGAGAGGTTGTGGAGTCTCCTTCTCTGGAGCCATTCAAAACCTGCCTGGACGCGTTCCTGTGTGACCTGGTCTGGTGATCCTGCTCTGACAGGGAGGTTGGACTGGATGAGCTTTCAAGGTCCCTTCCAACTCCTGAGATTCTGTGATTCTGTGATACCTACCAAATTATTAGTGACTTTTCATAACTCTCTAAAATGCAGGGAGGTTTTTTTGTAGGCTATTGATAACACAATTTCTTTATTCTCGCTGTGTAGCATGTTGCTCTTTGTTTTTGGTCTTCAAGTCACTGGTGGAGAAAAAGTGTAAACCAATTCTATCTCAGCCTCCATTGCATTAAAAAAAGGGTTGAATTGTGAAATGGTATTGTAATGACATATGACCATCCAACTCTTAACTGGGTGACACATTACAGCAGGACCTGTTGCAGGCAGATGTGCTATAGGGTCTACTGAATAGGGTACATGTTTATGTTTCACAGTAGATACCTGTGCTGGTTTTGGCTGGGAGAGAGTTAATTTTCTTCACAGTAGCTAGTTTGAGGCTGTGTTTTGGATTTGTGCTGAGAACAATATTGATAATGCACTGATGTTTTAGTTGTTGCCAAGCAATGCTTACATTAAGCTGAGGAGTTTTTCAGTTTCTGACAGTGGCCCTGAAATGCACCCAGGACAGCTGATCCCAACTGGTCAAAGGGATATTACAAACCACAAGAATATAAGCTGGGGGGGAGTTGGCCAGTGAGCACAGTCACTGGTTGGTCATTGGTTGGCTGGTTGTGGTTGGTTGTATCACTTGTTTTTCTAAGGTTTTGCCTCTTTTTTTGTTGTTTTCCTTTTTATTACAATTTAGTACTAGTAGTAATAGTAGTAGTAGCAGTGGTAGTAGTAGTATTTTATTTTGGTTTGGTTTGGTTTGGGATTTATTTTATTTTATTTTATTTTATTTTAAATCTTGAAATTGTTCTTATCGCAACCTATGAGGTTTGTTTGTTTGTTTGTTTTCTTTTTCTCCAATTCTCTCCCCCAAAGCTCTGCAGGGAAGGCAGTGGGTCAGTACACTGCTGTGTGATGATTGGTTGCTGGCTGAGGTTAAACCACGACAATATCCTTTAAAACAGTATTGATTAATGCCTTATAGTTAGGCTAGATCTGGAGAAGTTGTTATTTATCTCACTCCCACTGATTTCACCTTGAAAATCTCAAATTCATTTCAGATGCAGGCCTTCACTGCTTTCATCATTTCTGAAAACAGAACTAAAGCACACTGAAAAATTCTTCCCATACTTTGCAAGAGGATGTCAATGTTAGGTCCAACATTCAGATATTTTGTATTCATTAAGACTGCATTTAAATTGACTTGTGGATACATATTTGGGCATGACTCAAGGTACTGAATGTCCAGATGAGGGCTGTGAATTTGTAGAAGAAACATCCAGCAGCTTCATGGGCCATCAACCTGTCTGCAATCTTTTTGATTGCTGTGAGGGGTGTCAGGTGAGAGGGGAGGATTGCACCCATAGAGATGAACATGATAATTCTATAATGCCTATAAGTTCCCTTGGTTGTAAATGACTGTCAATGGTGAGGAGTTTTTAAATAACAGATTTTTGGAACATAAAATAATCTATTGTTTCGACTGCAATTTGCATCAGAAAAGAATAAACTTCAGTTCAGCTTTATTGAGTTTGCTCTGGAGCTTTCCGAGACCAAGTAAACTCTTGGGAGGGCATATTCTTCCATGAAAAATACTTGAAAACCACATGAAAAACTTCTTAAGGTTTGATTTTTCTTTCTTTTTCCTGCCGCACAATGGAATTATTTCTGATATCTTGACATGTTGTGGATGGCAAATGGTTTCCTGCCCACTCTACCCACAAATAATTGGTTCCAATGGATTTCTGGATATGTAACTGGGGTAGAGGCTGGAAACTTATCCATTACTTTGCCATTGTGAGATATTTCTTTGTGTATTGCATTTCATTTTGCTTAATTTCATTTTTCTTTATAACTGATGCCATTCCAAATCTGAGAGTATTGCAATCTTTACTGGAATCTTAATCAAAGCCCGTTGTTTATTTGGTTGCCTACTTGTATATTCGCATTTTTCCTAGAAATCTTAAAGAAACACCTATTTTTAAAACAATATTCAACGTTCATGATACTTAAGTAACACCTTTTAACGCGTGGATCAGCATTCCTCACCCTCCTGTCACAAGTGAGACAGAGTAAACAGCCCCTGGTGGGTTTGGACACAGTTTAGTTAAAAACAACAGGATCAGACCTTTTACCCAACTGGATCACATTACACAGTTGATCTTATAGACAACCCTCCCCAGCATTACATTTGCTAAATTTTGGCTTTCTTTCTGACCTGGGAACACTGCTCTGGGAGGTCTGAGCAGAAGATCATTAGTCAGTGCTTATCCTTGGCCATCTGTTGGCATTTGCATTGTTTTAATCTTCTTGATTCCCCAGATCTTCCCCACTTCCAGGATCTTTCCTTCAACCTTCAACTTTCCAGATCCCCTTCTTCTTTATGAGACCAACTCTTTTCAGGACCCCTTTGTTTTGACTCCAGGTTTTCCTGCTGGCACCCAAGCCTCCCATTTTCCCTATAGAGAAAGCCTACACGCAGAAGCCCAACAGATGAGCAGCCACCTCAGTGGTAGCTTTGTTTCATTTCTCTTTATTAACTGGAGGATTCAGGATGCACCACTTTTATTTAGTCCAGGTGTTAGAAACATTTACAGACAGCCCATACAGACTCCAGCCAGCAAGCAGCAGGTTACTGCGTGCGTTCAAAAGTTCAGTTTCATACACGCACCCACACCCCCTCCCCCTGCACCCAGTTATCTGTTGCCTGTTAACATTTGTAATTTAAGCTGTTTATTTTTCACCTACATCCTATTTTTCCACCCTTTTGCTGACTTTCTACACATTTCAATACTTAGGAACAGTGGAGTTTAGAGCCATGTGGCTATACCTGACCTTATGTGGTCCAGAGTATTCCCCTTACCTGCTTTTGTCCAAGAAAATGGAAGTTATTCAAAGCAAAGCAGCACTCCCATTCAGGCAACACAGGGCTTGAGGTGAGGCTGCCCCAGACCTGATTGTGGAAATGCAGGTGCAAAACATGGTCCTCAGCCATTGCAGCTCCCCCATAATGAATGAAGGACTTGACCCACCACATTTCAAAACCCGATGAGTAGAGCAATTGAAATTTATTCTACAGTAAAACATGCTTGAAGGATTGGTGCTAAGCAGGAGTTCAGGCCGGTGTAACTGTGCACTGTCATTGCAGGACTGAGGCCTAAGCTACATTTCAGTGATCATCACTTGAGGAGGTATTTGCAAATACCAATACTGTATTTACCAACTGAAGGATCGTGTGAAAAGGTAAGTGAAAAAAGGGGAAAAAAACAAGACACATCTACTTTCCTGATCATGGTTAACTAGTGACGCCCAGGGTACAGAACAACAAAACCACAGAGCCGCCTTTATCTGCACAGATAACTTTATGTGGCTCTGTGGTCAAAGCCCATGGGGGCTTTACTGTAAAGCTCACTAAGAAAACATATTCATGTATTTGATGTCTAACATTCTTACTACATAATATTTCTGGATTATTTTTCTTTTCTGCAATTACATTCACAATCTTCACTAATATACCTTTCGGACAAAGCTGAGAAGAAGGGAGAAAAAAAATGAAATAAAGCACCATGGAGAGAAACTTAAATGGAATGGGACATAAAAATTCAGGACATCTATGTCTGATGCCATCATTAAAAAAAATAAAAAGAAGGAGGAGGGAGAGAGGGATGACAAAGTGAAAAGAAAAATGCAGCAACTCTTTTATGTGAAGATTACATTTAAAAATAACCAACTAACAGTCTGCACTTTTCAAAAGACTGACGTCCTGAAACGCATTTAGATTGATGCAGCCTGAGCCTGAAGTTCTCTTGCTGAGTAAACAGTCAAGTGTTCTTAATAGGAATTGCAGTTTCTCGACATCTGTTGGGGAAAAGGGAATGGTGAAACAACAATTTAGATTGAGATTGGTTTTGTTAAATGCATTTAAATTCCAAGATTAGTGGTGTTCTTTCTTTTTCAATTAGCATTTACTTGCAGAAAGGTTACAGATGAAGGGGCTGAGAAAGAGTTCTTTGGGGGAGGGGGGTTAGCTCCCAGGGCAGTGCAGAGCGCACTAAAACGTGTAACACAGACTGGCACTCCTGTAAACGTAAACTTACAACTTATGCAGAAGCGAGTGCCTTTGAAAAGCCGTGTGAAGGAGCAAAAAATATTAGAAAAACAGTCACCATGACTTCACTTTGTTGAGCTCCTAAGAACGAAGCTGGAATTCATATATGAAAAAATATTATTATTGCCTTTCAAAGGAATTTTCCAGTCCATTCATTCTGCAATTCCCCATGCCGATTAGACTGAGGGGACTGTGACTTCCTGGAGGTCACAGAAAGGTGAAAAGAAAGGAAGGCTATAAGAAATGCTACCTGCTTTGCCACTTTTCACAACACAAGCTCTCTTTATGAGTTTGTCAAGACGAGGAAGATTCTTTTAGCCCAGCGAAACAGTTGTTGCCATTCTGGGGAAACTGCAATAATAACAAAACCTGGGATGTTCTGAATTGTCTTGCCCTGTTTTGCTCTGTCAGGGCTTGAGTCATTCTTGCAGGCTGAGGCTGCTGCAACTGCTTTGGTTTAGTGTAAGGATGGAGTGATGAAGAATACTCCCAAACCTGCACCATGCAGATGATTTTTTTTTCCTCAGTATTACACTTTTTTCCGCATATGGATTTCAACTCATTCCGTCTTTTATATCTGTAGAAGTTGTGACTGTGCTAGGTTGAGTTGACTTTTTAAGTTTGTTATCACTGTTTGTTCTTTTAATACCTGAAATCAGGATGTTGTGTTTGCTTTCTTAATTGGGAACATTTGAGGTCATTCTTTTTCCTTGGCAAATCCTGGAAATGCACATTATTCCTTAGTCACTGACAGGGCACTCAGAGCTGCACAAAGATTATGCAGTGCCTGTCTGAATACCTGGGAAATGTAAAAAGAGATGCAAAACAAGATAAAACTCAACCTATTTGGAAAACCAGAGAAAATGGAGAATTGTATAGATGTATTTTTTCCTATCACTGTAAATTCTAACAATTTTTTCAACAGTTATTCTAAAGCATCCCTAAATCAACAGAGTCCTGTTGGCTTTGCTGTTGAAGTGCAAGAAGCATCCTAAGTGGCAACTCACACGTTAGCATCAGTGCAATGTGTTTGGTGTTCTTTCTGCCAGTAAAGCAATGTCAGCCTACAGGAGTTCTGTTTAAATCTCTCTCTGGACGCTTAAAATTAGCTGAGATTGATTGCACTATTTATTGATCTCATTTATATTGTCTTGGAGATTTCAACCTAATGCTAATCTGATGAAGTGCAGATGAAGTCGGCTGTGGTGGTAAGCACTGTGTACTTTATTCTACAGAGCTGTTAAAAGACCGGTGTGAACAGAAAGTACAAACAAACGACTGCACAGTTCGCCTGTAAAATATTTCATTCTCTAATCACAAGTGGATGTGATCACAAGAGACTTTATGGGAAACTGGGCTTTGGACTCCTGCTCCTTCAAAGGCAGAGTCCCCCACCCCTTCCTTTCCTCCTCCTCAGAAACCTTCACATTTCTCTGTGTGTCTCACCTTGTAAAACACAGACAGCAGCAGGCATGGCCTCTGCTTTCTGCTTCGCACCCTGGTTTCCAGTAGGCGGGAGCAGTTTTATTGGTGGCAGTGGAGCTGTGACAGGTTGCACCGTCTGAAGACCTTGCACACAGAGCAGTGCTTTGTTTCGGAAGAAGCGAGTAGCTTTAAGTAACTACAGCTTTTCTTCTGCAGTAGTCTTGATTCACACTTCGTGATGTTTGGTCTGTTTCCTTATCTTATATCTCCTATCACACAAATTAAAGGTTTAGTTAGACAAGTTTTACTCTTGCAGCTAGTTCCACTATTGCTAGAAGAACTATTTCATTTAAATAAAGGCTGCAAGCTCATCCCTTCAATTATTTTGTTCAATACATATAGTCAGGTAATTTGTAAAAAGTAACATTTCACAAAAAATGGAAGCTGGGAAGTCTTCTGTGTTTGCTTTAAGTAAAAGTACTCTGTCTCCTATTAAAAAAAGTAAAATAAAAAATATGACAAATCTCTAGGTAAGAGCTCAGCTGAGCCTTCCATTTCCACCTAAAGAGAAGTGCTAAATAAACGGTACCACATCAGCTGTACCTCCAGGACATCACTGTTCTGACACACACACGTTTTCCGAGTTTCTATTTTGTCCTGGGTGCAGTAGGTATTTATATCAGCAGCAAAACATAATGTGCCATATGTCTGTCCAGCTGTGCCCATGGTAGGGAAAAGGTGATCCCTGGTTTTACACATCTGCCTGCCACAGAGCAGAAAATGCAGGTATTTGGCCATCACAAAAAGGACATTACTGTTTCAGATCAGGTTAGTTCACTTACTGCTTTAAAACAGACTCATAGCAAGGTCTTTGGGTTGAGTGAGCATGTTCAAGACACAGTACAGTCTGTGGAAACATTGCTTTCTGTATCATGCCAAAATGTGCTAGGAACAATCTAAAGATCTAGCCACGCATCGACAGATAAATAATGGAATCACAGAACCATGTGGTTGGAAAAGACCTTTGAGATCATCAAGTCCAACCATAACCTGTCCACTACTAAACCATGTCTAAGCACCTCATCTCCCCACCTTTTAAACCCCTCCAAGCATGGTGACACCACCACTTCCCTGGGCAGCCCCTTCCAGTGCCTGATAACCTTTTCAGTAAAGAAATTTTTCCTAATGTCTAATTTAAACCTCCCTTGCTGCAACTTGAGGCCATTTCCTCTCAGCCTATCACTTGTTAGTTGGGAGAAGAGATCGACCCCACCTCAGTACACCCTCCTTTCAGGTAGTTGTAGAGGGCAATAAGGTTTCCCCTCAGCCTCCTTTTCTCCAGGCTATAATACTACTGTGCAGCTCGCTATCCTGTGAGCAGCTTTGGATTTCTCCTTCCAGGAGAATTTTCCCATGTGCAAAGATACTTAACTTTTTCTGAAGCAGGTGGCTTGAAAGGATGAAATGTAAAGAACTGAAAGAGGAAAAACAATTCTCCACATAAAGGAGGAGTTGTGGCACAATATATTATGTTTTTTTACATAGATTCCATTCAGCTGATTTGAAAGGAAACACAGAGATGCCTGAAGAGGAGAAGCTGAGGAGGCAGAAAGCTAAACCTGAATGAATCTGGGTCTGGAATTTGCACAAGTCGTCCCCTTTACTTTGCTTGGGGCTGAATTTATTGTATATTAAAGGCTTTAATCAAATGCTCTGGGTCATATGAATGTATTTTTAATGCTTTTATGGTGTGGCATGTTCTAAGCAAAAAGTGTCATCCCACATATATCACATTTGTCTAAATTTGCATTCTCCCAGATGGCCACATTTATTGACTTTGTGAAGTTAACTGTCTCTCCCTGCTTCCAGCCAATCAGGGTTTGCTGGGGGATCAAAGAAAGTGAATCCTTCATTGTTTCATCTGCTGCTGAGAGTGACCCAAAACCAAAATTTCTTGACACCAACACCCCCAAATGTCAGCCTCAGATTAACACAGAAAGTTCCTGGCCCAAATTCTATTTTCAGTTTTTTACAATTTCCATGAAATTCAAAAATATTTTACCTGGGAACTTGAGCATTTCTCTTGTTATCATGTTATTTGCAACCTCCAATATTAATCACATTTGGTAGTGAAAAAACTCCTCATTTCACACCTTCTGAACAAACTAACTTTCCAGCTATTATTCCTAATATACTCATTTGTACTTATGCGACCCAGAACCCAAGAAAAATACTCAATTCCTTGCATTCCTAGAAACCAAACTTTAAATAACTTTAAGGTGAATAATTTTTTGTCCTTCTAATACTGTTCTTTACAGCTATCAATCTTTATTAATTAAAAATTCACGAAATTCAATCAAATTCCTTTCCATTAAATCAGGATAAAGGAAAGTGAACAACAAAACATCTACAGTCCGGGTAGCTGCAAATTCCTTTTCTAGTAAGTGTTTAATCACTGATTCTTTTTTATTTAAGTCCAAGTGTAATAGTATGGGAATTTAATCATCATTTCTATTAGTACAACTGCTTGAGAGGGTCTTGAAGACATTTCCTTTCACTTTAGTTTGCCCTGTGGATAAGTAGAGCACTTTGGTTCTGTATTGATTTGTCCTTTACTGCAGTGATCACCTTTCATTTTCAAGCATTCACCTTCCATTCATGAGCATTAAATCCCTATTTAAAAGAAATAATAGAACTGGAATGGTGGCTCAATAGGGCAATGATCAGTGGAGGAGCCCAGATGACTTTATCTGGGTCAGAACTTTATTTCATTAGGTTGAATAGTGATTTCTTGCTTTCCCCATCGCTGTCTCTGGGGCTGTGACAGGCCTTCCCGCTCCTTAAGGATGTGAAGCCCAGCTGCCTGGAGATAAGAGAAAAGGAACAGGAAGAAAGTGCATTTATAAAGGACACTGGTCTACACATGCAGTTTGCAGCATATAAAAGCCCCCTGTGTGTGAATATGGGCTAACACATCAGCACATGTCTGTTTTGAAATGAAGAGCAGCAGGTACATTTTGACACAAATTCAAATCAAACGTGTGCCTTTGATATCATACTGGCAAAACTCGATCATATGCTTTGCTAATCGAGTGTGCCGAGTCTCCTATGCTTATGTTTTTTGGAATTAAATTGCATGACTGTGCTTTGCTCTGTAAAATGTGTAAATGTGTAAATTATGTCAGGACAGATTGCAAATGCCAGTTGAAGAAATAAAAAATATGCTGCACTCATTGTAAAGAGTGCAGGGGTGTGGCCTGAGAGATGGTGAGAAGGGGTTAATGCCTCCTAGCAAAATTTCTGGAAGAAACAGATTGATTTATTAACTGTTATTTGTATTACTGGTATTAACAGCTCGGTGAAGAAACACCAGAAAACCCAGAAAACTCCGTTCAGGACTTTTTTGCCAGCGAAACTGTGCTCTATCAATAAATGTCAGGCCATGGTGTCCACCTGGAAGAGGTTGTTGCAGTAGAGTCAAGATGGAGCAAGTGAGTGGAGAGAGCAAAGGCAGAGTGAGTGAAAACAGCATGGAGCTACATGCTGGCCCGATTTCAAGAGAGCACTTTAATGAGAACTTAAGACCAACTCTGTGAAGAAAAGCTCTTAAGCAGAAGCTTATGCACAGTAATCAACAGGAATGCGCCCTTGAATTAGGGCCAATATATACAGCTTGCTTGATACATTATATTTACATATATGGAATTATTTTATCATCTTTTAATGTATTTTAATTATATTTTAAATATCCAGTTAAGTCACAATTCCCTCTGCTCCCTCATTGTTTATCTCTCTTTCTCATTCTTGCTCTCTTGAAAAATAAAATGGGTTTACTGTCCAGATATTTCTCTATTTTAGTTTCCTATCTTGTTTAAAAAGGATCCCGAAAATCAAGGACTATATTTTAAACCAAAGTGCACAAAGATCTCAACAGATTGCTTCCTCTTTCAAAGTTTGATCATCATCATTTTAGAGAGACAAGAAATTCCTGTTCCCGCTGAAATCAGGATCAGCAAGAATTTGTCCCTGAGTTCAGCTGTATTAGCATACATCCCACTGTGCGATGGAATTATCACCCAGGAGTGATCTTGGCACCTCTTAGATGAGATTCATTTAAATAGTTATCAGATGACTGTGCTGAAGCAGATATGAGTCGATTGTGAGATCAATTTAAACATATGTCATTCAGAGCGCTGGGAATAAATATACTGATTTTACAGACCCTTTTTTTCAGCCCCAGCTATTTGTTTAAGTGAGTCATGTTTAACCTATGGAGTTATAGAATCATTTCCCGTGCCTTTATTACTGAATGGTTAATATCTTATCATCAAACATATTTTGTAGTGATGTTTGAACTTTTTGCTTTGATGGCCTGAACTTCAGAACTGTACCTTTACAGGAAGAGGAAAAATCCTTTATAACCAGTGTGAAAAAAGTAATCCAAGGAAAAGACATTTGCTGTAAATAACTAACTTCAACTAGAAACAACCTAGTATTACCAAATTGCTAGAGATTAGAGATTAAGGTTTCTCAGGGTTTACTTTTCAAACCAGGATCGACAAGTCTCAAACGCGATGATTCTCATTCCCGCAGGAGCACAACAGAGTTACTGCTTCACAACAAACTTCCAGACTGGAAGCATTCACATGGCCATGGGTCCATTTGAGCATCTAGACATGTGACTTAGTGGTTCTGAGAACTGGGAAACACATAATATTTATATTTATATTTATTTCCTGTAACCAGTAACCTAGAATACTTATTTAATTTTAATCTCTAGAGGTTGTGGGTAGTATATGAAGATTACAATTATATAATGTAAAAAATTCCCAAGAACTGTCCTACTACAGCATTAAAAGCATGGGTATCATCCATGAATTTCTACAGTCTTGATACTTGAGACATTTTTATAAATTTCATGTGAGAAAACCTGAGAGAAATAGAATATGAACAGCCACTGTTAGAAAGCCGAAACCTCTTGAATGCCTTAGGCCATGATCCAATGGTCTGACTGCTTGAAGACCAGCTGCTCCTTCCAATCCAGTTAATGGGAGGAAAGCAAAGCACTATTAGGTTAAATAAAAGTAACTCAGCCCTACAGTAATTTACCAGACTGCTATATATATTTCATCTTTTACCTTCAATTAAGGTAATGTAACAATCAAATGATCTTTCTGAAATACACAGTTACGTGAAAAATATTTCATCGCACATTTCACAATGTCAGGTGTTTTCCTTTAACCTCTAGAGTCTGATTCACATTATGACTTTGATGATTGCATACTGCCTATGCCAAAACCTCTCCTATCATCATGAAAGGCTATTTTGTTTGACTTTTTGTCCTAAACTTTCTCTGTGGTGTTTCACTCTTGTTTCATTTGGGTTGATCAGTTAGCCGTGGAGTTAGCTTCATTTTAAAAAAAATAATTGGATTAAGGCAATGGGAATTTTTTTAACTGGATCTTTTTATCCTTCAGATTGCAAAATCCTGCAGATTTCAAAATTCTCTGAGAATAAAAATTCTGAGGAGCAAGAATTATGTCAGCTTGGTCAAATATCTTAGGTTTTTTACATTTTTATACTATAATCATATGATGGATTATGACAGAGAAAATCAAATATTTTTACTGAAATGCCACTTGAAAATTAAAGAACAGAAATGCTTTGCTCGGAGAACACTGTTATTTGTTGGGATTCCCACCCTTTTATTTTCATGTAACTCCGCATGCTTGTACATTCACCTTTCACAAACCTTTTTATTTCACACGAACCACATGTTCCGAAGGAAAATAATGCTGTTTCTTATACCTATGCTACCATGAATCACATTTCCCGGATTTTCTACCAAATTCAGCATAGTATATGTTTTTGCAAAGACGACTTTTCATTTCGATGTTTAACTGATCCCATTAGAATATTTGGCCCTTCAGTCACAGGTCTGGCACCATCCCTTTCCTAGCAAACTGTCATTCTGAATTGCATGGACTAATAAAATTTATTGCTGTATTATTATTAACTAGGAATATCTACCATGTTTTGTCCCTTGATCAAAGTCCTTAATTTCTGTTGACAGCCTTCAGGTGGCACTGAAGATGAAAAGGAAAAGGCATATTTTATTTGCATCTTAAGTATGATCCTACAGTTGTACTTTAAAGAGAACTCGGTTGTGTTTGTATGATCTTTACTGAAAGGGACTGTATGGAGTTCTGCGGTTTCACACACACATTCCCATAAACCCCCCTACAGAAGATGAAACATGACGCTTCCTTTGTAAAGGATCCAAGAATCCTGCCCCTAATCCATAGATTTCATATGTGTGTAATCAACTTTTATTGGTTCTGCGAGGATGAAGCTTCCCCTTCCAATGTGAGCACAATATAAACTTTGACAGTGTCATTAATGAAGAACCACATGGCTCGGAGAAACGGGGGAAGCTGATGCAAATTCTTTCTCCCAGTGCTTTCCATGATATTTGTGCAGTGTAGTTTTGCTATGACGTACTGGCAGTATCGGCCCCCCAAATGCAAACTGCTTGGAAAAAACGTGGTGGAATAAAAGCTGGTGCTGTAAAAAAATCACAACCCAGCTGAAAAAATTTGAGGGTTCCCTAAATATCTTTTTCTCCTGCTAATGGTAGAAACCTTTTGGTTTGTTGTAGTGAGCCTAATGAAGACAATGGAAAGGAGCCAAACTATTACAGTGGCACTAAATCAAGTCATTGATGGGCAAATTTTGAGGTTTGCTGTTTCAAAGCCCTGGTGTTGTTCAGAAACTCAGGTCTTCATCTCAAGCCCAGCAGGGATCCAGTTTAGAAATTCAAGTAGCTTTGGAGGCTCTCTTCACCATAACACACACAATCCATCCTTCCAAACTCAGAGACAGTCAGAACGATAAATATTACAAAAGGACACCAAGATTTTTTGGAAGAAAACATTCTATTTGGGTATTAATTCATCCAGATCTTCAAATAAAAATACCAGGCACTGAATACTGTTCTCAGCAAATGGTCATTTGAATCATAAGCCAACAGAAAATGGAGCAAAGAATCACTTCTGCTTTCTGGTACAGCACAATTTTCCCTTCAAAATCACAAGTATTTTACAGCTGTTCTCACTAAATACCAACCACATTCAGGTGAAAAAGATATCTTTAATGGTACTCTCCATAACACAAGTATAACACTTGCTATTTTCTAATCATCAGGGACCTCCCCACATGGTCACAACCTTTAAAAGATGATAGAGAGGAGCCTTATGATAACAGTGGCTATATTTCATTTAGCTGAGAAATCACTGAATGAAACACTGTTGAATGCCTCTGTAGACAGCAGCAAACAGATTTCTCCTTCAGCTTTACTGCACACTGCAATAGTACCTGCTCTGAGGATGCATCAAGTGTACTGCATATGCAGATGCAATGAAGCCAAGAAGGTTCCAATAGTTTCTAAAAGGCTGCATTGTTCAGGGTCATAATTTTCACAGGTAAATAAGAAAGCAACTATATCAGAACAAAATTAGAAGTAAAAAACCTAACAATCATCCCAGAAACTGAGGCTGGTTTTGAATACTTGTTTTCAAAGCTTCAGAGCCTGGCAAGGGCAGATCTGCTTTATAAAACTTTTTGACATCCAATAAGACTTTTTTTAGCCTCATGTCATCTAAGGGGGAAGGACTAAAGAATACTATCCTTCTGACTTGAAGGTTTAATATTTTGCTTCTCCAGCTCTATCTTGACTGAATATGTAAGCACAAGTCACTACTGTAACTACCATACATCTTGAATCACCGGTTTCAAAACTATTAATATACATTGGCTTCACTGCCTATACTTCTATGATTTTTGTTTGTTATTGTTGCATCTAACCCTCATTTTGATAGTCCAGAATTACTTTTTCTCTTGTGAAAATACTCAAAAACTTCTTGCTGAACCATTTTCACATCACTCGCTATTCAAAAGTTGCTACCGATGTCACTGGGAACACTCTCATTTTGATCAGTTCCTAAGTTCTCATCCTCTGATCAAGAGATGTGGCAAAACCGTGAATGTCATTTATCTCTAATGTAATCTCTATAACCAGAGGACAACAAGTGATTCACTTAGCATTAGAATAACTGACTAATGATACTGAGTGCCCAGCTTCAGGTGTATGAAGGTTTTGCAAATTTTGTGCAGAATTGTGGAGAAACCTTCTATAACCTAGCTACTCTTTATTGATAGGATTTAAATTATTTTGTCTGATTTCCACTGCTGAGACCTAGGGCTTTCTGCCCCTAACCTGGCTTTCCAGCTCAGAACGATACTAAACTGTGGTCACGAACGACTTGCAAGAGTTTGAAACATTTAGAATTAAATGAATAGATGAACGAAGGAAAGGGAAATTAAAAACGGCTATTAAAAGACTATACCTCTGGATAAATGCTTTTCCGAGTGCATTCCTTCAGTTGTACTTTCACACAGTCAAACAAATGGAAAACGATTCTACTTTGCAAAAGTGTAAGGACCAACAGATAGATCATGAAACATATTTACTGCAGTCTGCTGCTAGACTTTTCTAATTATGACAAGAAAAGCAGCCTACATAAAAGGCAAAGAATTTTAAAATTTTAACTTGGTTTCCCCCGCCTGCTTTGTTATTTATTCTTTGAAGTTCATTCAGCTCTGACATTAAAATCACACTGGTCACCTTCTTGTTTGTCATGTTTCAGAGCTCTTCACCACTAACATAATGCTATGTTTGAATGTAAAAATTGAAGAGAATTCATTCTAAAAAGAAAAACACTTGGTTTTACTGTTTTTTAATAAATTAGTTGTTCTTTCTCTGTATACATCTAGTCCGTGTTGTTTTACACTTTAAAAAGACTTTCAATTCCTGCTCTAAGAGGCGGACTGACACCTGGATCAATGTCAAAAAGGCTGTGAACAACTGCAGAAGCCATTTCACTAATATTCATTAATGGACAGCTGCAGAAGGGCAATGCAAATATCCTTGCCCTGAGTTGAGATGTAGAAACAACAACTGTGACCAATATCTAATTTATTTAGTACCGAAAACTTCCATCTGAGAGTTATATCATCTCTTTTCAAGGAGTAAATTCCTTTTACATAGGCTTAACATGCTAGTCCATGAATTGTCACAGAAGTCTTATTAAATTTGATGGGTTTTTTTCCTTGTCCAGACCTAAACTGCAGATTTCACATTATCTGACAATATCCATGACTCAGTATTATTAATTGTGTATTTCTCACATTAGTGAAAAAAATAAGCAAATGACACACCTTGCCTGAACAGTTTTTCATTGCCATCAGATACCAAACGGCCTTAGCACTGCCAACTTGGTCAGCCTAGATTATTAATTATGATACTGCTGGTACAGTTCAATTTAATCAGAAAAGAACATCAAGGAGTCCAAGAAGTAGGGTGTATAATGCAATTTATCTTTGCCTTGTACCGATAGGGATAACAATGATTTGCAAATTGCTTCAGCTACAAATACACAATTAAAAAGAGATAAATATCAAAAGATATGCCACATTTTCAACTCAAAGCCAGAAGTGCAGGTCTTAATCTTAGTAGTCAGTTTTAAAATCATGAGCTAATTCTTCCCTTGATCTGCACGCTTAACTCCCATTAAAATTAATGGGGGTTACACATGCTCATCGAGGAAGAAATAGACCCCATAGTGTGTATATTCTTCAAATAATAAGGATTTGGTAATTACTATATTATTTGTTCATTAATTTTCAATTTGTCTTGTAAATGTGCACTCTTTGTGATCTTAGGTCCAATTATATAGAGTAATTTGTGGCAAAAGGTCTAGTGGAGCATTATCCTCTTAAAGGACATGTGGGTTTATAGCACATATTGACAGTGCTCTAATTCTCAAAGTTTATCACTTGCAGAATACACCAAAACAAGCGAATTTGACTCCTAGCAGCCAAATTCTCCTTCTCCATGTGGCCCAAGGTCCTTTGAAATCACTGTGTGTATTCTATTGACTTCCAGCAGTTTTGGAAAGTCCATTTTCCTTTAATTAGTTGGTCCCCAAGAGCAAGATCTTTAGATGATATTCAGGTGCCTCAGTTCTGAGTGCCCAAACTGAGGTTGTTCATGAAGAGTATTTTTCAGAGGAAAAGTATTAAATAGTTTCTGAAAAACATCTTCTTTCTTGTTTAGAATATTTCAGAGAATTGAAGTGGCTGGGATTAGTTGACAACTTTAAAAAAATAGACATGCTGCTCCCCAAAAGGCAATACTCTGTTAATTTATAGCATAAGGACATAGGACCTTCTAGCATTTCCTGAATGAGAAAATACACATGGTTCTGGAACAGAGAGACATGCAGCTGTTCTCTCCTCCTGTCCATGGGAATTTAAAATTTTAAGGTATTATCCATAAATAATCAGTATATATTATGACCCTATTCAAAAATCTTAATTACATGTAATGGAATTTGTAGTTTGAATGGATTTACCACATGGATTACTGAATAGGTCAGAATATTCCGACTTTTACCAACAGTCAGTCATACTTTAATGACAAGAGCATTACCTACGACCCTGTCAGTACTCAGCAGAGGGAATCTGGCCCAAAACCACAGTGGAATTTTGACTCATAAGCCAGTGCAGGAGCAACAAATGTGAAGATATACTGCCTTATTCCTCTCACAATTCCCAGATCCCTTAAAGAACTAGTTACTGCAGCACAAGAGACAACAATATGTTAGAGACATAGGGGACAACTGAATTCTGCAACCAAACCTACCTTTTCAACAGGTAAGAACCTAGCTGGGCCATTTTACTTGATACTAATGCAATTTGAACCATTTTTAAAGCAATTTCTGATTTCCCACAGCCTGATTTCCCATTGCCATGTTTTTAAATGCTCAAAGATGGTCATACAAGCTAATGAATGTATACTCTTTAGGAACCTTTAGATCTTTTTCAAGATGTAATCTTTCCCTTCCTGTCTTGACTCTGTTTTTAGCAAAATCCTTTCCTAGTTCTCTTACCCAGATTTGCTATCTTAGCTACTTCCCAAATAAAGCTGCTAGTGCATATATTCTCCTCCCACTCCCCTATTTTCTGGAACTGTGTCCTTCCCACTTCCTTCTTAACATAAAAGAAATCTTCAGTGCCTGATTCTAGGCTGATCCAGTACAAATGAAGTACATGGACTTATCTGATGATGGAACATTTCCTTTATGCACACCAAAGCCTTTTCACATTCCTTGGTTCACCTGAATGTGTCGGTAATGTTCCTACATGCTCCATTAGCCACAGGGATGACTGACTTGTGGTTTACCTTTGGGTGAGGTAGCACAGATCCTATGAGCTAGTCTTACATTGGATAACTAGCAACAAGTGACCATGTAAAGGTCATAAAAGTGTAAAGCACTTATGATTTGTAGCCAATGTGACCCAAGGAGAATCCCGTGAAAGGCATCATGTGCTCTGGCAGAAGTTTCCTACTTGTCATCAAGAAAGAGACTGATGATGAGGTTCAATGAGAGTTGAATTCACGATACTGAAATCTGTCTTGAGACTTGACATCAGGAAGCGAGGAGAAATTCAAGCTGTCTTGGGCAGATATTTAAGGGCAAGGGGGAGGAATTTGTAGTGTCCAGTGAAGAAAGACAATGACATTTATTTTACTTAATATTTTTAATGTAGCACAAAATAATTTCTATGCCCTAAAAAAAATAAAGATATTATGATTCTGAGGAAGGGTTAAGGGTTAATGAAAGACCTCAGAGATTGAGTAAGCCTATGAGAATGGCAGAACAGGAACACAACACTGAAGCAACAGAATTTGTTCTAAGAGTAAATCCCAGGATCCTTTCAGATCAGTTCAGATTTACATCCCAGGTCCTTACAAGTTTAGAGACTTTGTAACAATTACAGCTCATTGTAAATGGTAATACTTTGTGATACAAAGTTAATTCTAAATTATTTTTATGTGACATACACTTCCCTTAAATATTTTATATTTTAAACAATATTTTATAAAGGCTGAACTATTTACTTTTGGAGGAGAAAGGTACATTGTAACTTCTCTTTTCATGAACCACACTAATTTTTGAAATAAAAAAAAAAAATCCTTGAAAACAGAGAGAATATATTCCACCTCAGTGAAAGTTTTTTATTAATAGATATTTCATGTAGATGTCTTCGTTTTTTTAGTATTTTTAGGATGTCACAATTGGAAACACTACCTCCTCCCAAATTAATGAATTTGTCTAGCAGTAAAAGACAGTCTTACAGAGATTATGTTTATAAAGTGCACTTGAAAAAGCTGCATTCTACAACTACCTGATTTCACAACAGGGAGACAGACACCAAGTAGGTCCGTAGACACCTTGTATTTTACATGTTTCATATTTTCTAAAGGTTAACTTAGGCCCTTCTCCTCTTTGCATGCTTCCTTTGCAAACTTCATTTCTTTAATGCACAGTTAGGCACTGCATGAGAGAGCTGGAGCATCTCTCCACGTGACCCTCACCAGGCAGTGTGGTCCCAAAATCTCATCCCGACAGCGGTCAGCATTGCACCTTGCAGCCCTCTTCTCTCACGCCACCAGTCTCTGTACACCCTTACATGGTTTTATGAATCCAGACTCACTGCAGTGGTCTTGTGAGAAATGAGTTGTCAGGTCTCAGTCTAAGAGCAGACAGATGTGTACCCAATAAACTCCGACACCCCTGACAGGTGATGTTTAATAACCCTGTGCCCTTTTTTAAAGAGGGGACCAAATGTTCTGCAGAACAATTAGGGTATGTGTTGAACAGGATGAATCTAGCTGGTGGTGGATTGTAGCTCTTTTAACACAGATGCTAGCTTTATTTTGCTGCTGTTATAGACTGCGATGTATCTTAGGTAGCTCTTTAAAAAAATAGGTATTTTCATTCTGAGGCAACAGAGAGCTTCATTTGTCTGCTCTATAGATACAGACATTCATTATCTCCATGAACAGCCTACCTGGCTTTTAAAGACAGCAGTCCAAGGAATAGTTTACAGGTTGATTAAAGTTACAAAGTCAGTGCAAATGCATGGCAATGATCTAGGTTTTCAGGCCGAAAAAGGGACATTTAGACAATTCTGACACCAGCATTTCCCTTTGATCTCTATCTACAGTGTATCTCTGCAGAAAAGTTGTGCAGGTACAGTGTATGCTGGGGAAGCTGAATGTAGGTCAATGAGATGCACTCTGCTTTTTTAAATAAAATCTTTCTGCAGAAATTGCATGATTTCCTGTTATGACTGTAGACTTCACATAGAGTATCATGCATTCATTTTTTTAAAATGCTTTTCTACTTGTGCAAAAGTAAATCATTTTGCTCTAGGTGCACAAACACACGTATACACACAAATTTCTATATAATATACTTATTTATGAATAATTTCTTTTCATGTATTTTCCATTTCTAATTTGTAGCTGACACAGCAGACCACAGAATTTCAAGATGCCTATTCTTGAGCAGTAAATGATGTTAGCCAAAAAGGTTAGACGAAGGGCTCAATCCAGAGACGACTTGCATACCTAAATCCTGTCTAACTCTCAACTTTTGATCTTCAAATCCCTCACTCACTACCGCCTAAGCTTAGCAAGACTAAAGCCCGTAAGTGCTTAGTTTAAGCCGCAAGAGATATCCGGGTCCCTGGTTTCTGTGACCTGATGCTAATCTGTCAGCTGAGAACACTAATGTCAAGCCAGAGCTGCCAATGCATCCTGGGAGCACAGCGGGTCTCCAACACCCTGACCTGGATCCCAAAGTGCCTGGCACCATTGACTGCCCAGTGACACCACCATAAGGAGAAAGCCCAGGAGGCCGTTGTGCTGGCAGAGTGGAGGAACTGCCTACTCGGCTCCATAAGGACAGCACTCCCCCAGAACAATCCCAGAAAATCTTTCCTCTGTACAGCCGCAGCCCTTTGGATTTCTCTAAATGCCCTTACTGTGTCAAGCACCAGCCAAAAAACAGCTGAAAGAATGTGCGGTGGGCCAGAGAGAGGAAAAGAGCCAGGAAAAGCCAGTGTCCCTGCAGATTCCCCAGCCAAGGGCATGTTTTGGCCTGATTCAGAACCTGGAGGAATGTGAGACTCATCGGAGAACACTGAAAATTAAAAGATTTTTCTGATTTGTTCTTCATGCTATTAGCTGTGACTGGACAAAGGATTTCAGATTTTAGATGAAGAGGCTTTTCAGAAAGAAAATGAGCCACAGGAAAGTGCATGTGGGAAAATGCAGTCTATGCCAGATCTTCTCCCAGATTTTATGAAGTGAGAAATGCAGTAAGTTTAAGACACATCAAAACAGATGAAAAATAAAACAAGATCGAACATCTTAGTGAAATTTATATATACTCCCACGTCATCAACATCCTGATTTCTATTTCAGAGGAGGACAGTGTTATTTTCATGCAGTTGGTGTTGAAGCAGGCATTAAGTGAGCGTACTCATTGGAATTATTTTATTGAATCATAAAATCACAGCATGGTTTGGATTGGAAAGGAACTGAAAGCTCATCCAGTCCAACCCCCATGGGCAGGGACACCTCCACCAGCCCAGGCTGCTCCAAGCCAATCTGGCCTTGAACACTTCCAGGGTGGGAGCATCCACAGCTTCCCTGAGCAACATGGGCCAGGGCCTCACGACTGTCACAGTCAAGAATTTCTTGCTAATATCCAGTCTAAATCTGCCCTCTTCCAGTTTAAATCCATTCCCCCTTGTTCTATCGCTACCTGCCCTTGCAAAAAGTCCCTCCCCAGCTTTCCTGTAGGACCTCTTCAGGTACTGCAAGGCCACAAAAAGGTCTCCCTGGACCTTTCTCTTCTCCAGGCTGAACAGCCCCAACTTTCTCAGTCAATCCTCATAGGAGAGGTGCTCCAGCCTCTGATCATCTTCATGGCCTCCTCTGGACTTGCTCCAACAGCTCCATGTCTTTCTTATACTGAGGGCTCCAGAACTGGACACAATACTACAGGTGCCGTCTCATGAGAGAAGAGCAGAGTTCACTTGCATTTTAAAGGTTTGCGTTTCAGAAGGTGTGAGCTGGGTGCATGTTGGTACTGTTAGGCCACAGCACTCCTGGAAAAGTACCTGGCAAGCACAGGCTCAAACTGAAGCTCGTGGAGTTTTGCCATTGCTGAAGTTGAAGCCAGGTTTCCAATTCTAGTGTCAAAGAGGCTCCTTCCCCTCCCCTCCCCTCCCCTCCTCCAGTCATGCACCACACACCGGCTGCGCGCTTAGTTTATCCCGTGCCTAGCACCAATATAGCAACGCAGACCTTGTTACCAGAAAGCTCAGTTATTGTAATACCCTCTTAGCAGAGCTCAGAGCCAGGCTGCTCAGCGCTGCTCGCTCCGAGCGCGACAGCACGTGTGCTCAGCCCGGCAAGCCAGCCGGAGCGTGTTACAGCACGCTGCCTGCTTCACACTGCCTGCCTCCGTGGTGGCAGATTGATTTTAAGTTGGCCCTTTCGGATTTTAGAGCCTTAAATAATGCACGCTCTGGCTATGGCTGCTCCCCTTCTCTCTGAGCCCTGTCCTAATGGGGAGCTGCGTTCCCACGCCACCTGCTTTTCCTGGAACCCTACTGTCACATCGCAGATCTGCACCAGATTTTGACTTTTCTGCGCTGAACTGCTCGATGCATCTCACCCCCCGTACCGTTCCTTTCCCGTCAAGCCTTTCCATTTATATACCGCTCTCAATCCAATGTTAGTGAAGCCTCACAAAATGATCACTGCCATCTCACAGATACAGACTGGCCAGGTTTTTGACAGAGGTGGCATCAGAGCAAGCTAGCCAGTGTGGCTTTACAGTACCAGGTACTCGCTTTTTGCCTCCTGCAGCCAGAAAGGAGGTTTAGCCCTCTCATTAGACCTGAGGCAAGCTGGGTTTTGTTTACTGCAGGTTAAGAAGTTAGAGCAGAGCAGCCAATTCTACTAATCTATACTCAATTTAACATGTGGTAACACGTTTGTGTAGCCCCTCAGGTGATTCTGGCCACTGTACTTCATTACTCTATGCCTCTTCCTCCTTCCTCTGTCTGATGTTTCCTTTCTAAGGCACTTGCAAATCTAGGGATAAAGGAAGTTTCAGAAAAGGTATTATTAATTATCATTTATTAGCCTGTCTCTGCTGTAATCTCCCACCACCCATCTTTCAGTGTAGTATGCACTCCTTGTGATTTTATTGCAGCTGTCTTCTCTTCTAACAATTAATATATTTATTGGCCCCACAGTAACTACTTTTTTACCTCATCGTTTTTTCACTTTAAAGCATGCATTTGTTTGCTTTGAATCCTAACGTGGAATGTGCTGTTTGTATAACTTTGCTCCTAGTATATGTAATTTATTTTAATTACAGTTTATATTGGCGTATATGTAGGAATTTTAATTAATAGAGCTATTAATAATATCATTAGTAATAATACAGTGGTTTTCTCCTAATGTTAAAACATGATCAAAACTATACAAAACGTGGATGCCTAAGGTTAGATAATTAACCCAATCTCAGGTTCTGGAGCAGTGAAATCCAAGCTGCTTTTTATGAATTCGACCTAGTGATTTAAGGTTTAAACTCCAGGAACCCATGTTTGAAAACTTGGGCACTGACATATGAAGGTGTTTTTTCAGTATTGGTGTGTATGAGAGAGATGTGATGGTTGCCCTTTCTCTATCTCTCTTCCCACCTTTAACATGAAGGGCTAAAAGACAACCTCAGCAGGGATGAGCATCCTGTTCCCTGGGCAGGATCCTCCAAATCACCCCACACCAGAGGATAGGAATGGAGGTTTAATACTTTAAGGCCTGCTATAACCTATCTCCATTCAGGTACTTAAATTAACGTCTCTTCATACGCCCTCAGTTAATAATCAGTGGAGAGGAACAGGCACCTCTGGGGATGATTCAGCCCACCTAAAATCTGAGTCACCCTGTGGAGGCACCCCTCTCCCTCTCCCCTGCAATTAGAGTGGGTGCCGCTGCTCGGCAGTCAGGTGTCTCCTTCAACGCCCACCCCGAAGTGTGGGCGGTCTTGGCCCAGATGCCTTTAGTTTCTTCTGTCATATCTTGAGTCCTTAGAAAGATGAGACTATCCCTTACACAAAGAAGGAAAAACCAGTAATGCCAGGGGTGGTTAATCTTTGTGCTGTTTATCCAGCTACCTATGTATTTGCAATACTTATGGGTACTGTCTTGCTGTGATGTGCAGGGATTTACAGTTGCAGTTCCATTAACATTAGTGGGAATTGGGTGCATAGATCCAGTACATCAAGATGAGAATATTTGGTAATAAATCTTTTAATATGCATGTAGCATTGACTGGATAATTTGAAACATTTTTAAAATCCAAATAAAAATTGAGTTTTCTACTACAAGAGAAGCTACCCCTAGAGACAGATAAGTGGAATCTATCTCCACATAGTCAGACCTGGTGTGATTTCATACTGTACACAGAATGATCCTTTTTTATCTTTATTGATTACTAGAAAAGTAATACAATTAAAGGTAGCAAAATGCTTTAAGGTTTTTGTTCTCTGACAAAGAATCAAGAGTTCAAAGCGGGGCTCCTTTCTCATTATTAGAGAACACTCTACGAGACAATAATTTCCAGCAGTTCTCTCTTTTTCCTCCTCCCGTTTTCATTTCCCACTTTGCGATTTTGGGGATAGAGAAAAACCCCTCTGTGTGTGTGTTAGCACTATTTAGTGATGTGCAGATACAAGAATAAAACTTATCCTTTCGTTTTACAACCACAGGTATAAAAGAAGCACCTATCGTTATTTCATTAATGATCTGCAGCGGTGTTTTCTTGCCTCCTTGGTCACATGTATTCATGTATATGTGAGCACACACAAACACACACACATAGACAGTCTCATGCTTGAGTTTTCTGATGTAGAATATCCCTTGATAAGCACTGCTTATGCCAGGATTATAAATACAAGGAAATAGAAAGACATTTAGAAACCATAGGAAAACAATTCTTTTTGGTGTTTGAACTGCAATGTTATTCAGATGTATGTAACTACTGCTGGGTGGGGGAACGGCAGGAAATATGCCAAGAAAGAGAGACAAGGGGAGGCCATCAACAAGACAAAGAGAAAAAGACTGAAAATGCTTTTGTTTGCAGACTTGGCTGGTTGACTTGACTCGAAAATAATAATAGGTCCCTGTTCTCTCTCACCAGCCCCCTCCCCTGATTCATCGGATATAACATAATTGATTCTCACTGAAGATGGATTTGGAATATGCGTCTTGCTTGTTGCTATTGTTTATGTTTACACAGTACATTTACTGCTCGAGGAGTTTTGTTCCTCGTTTACTCACTGCCCTGTTGCAAACCCCTACTGCTTTTCCAGCTGCCACCGGTTCTCTTCTTTTATGTCATTCTTCACAGGGGAAGGTGAGGAAAGGGGGAACAGCTCTGTCTTGGGGACCATGACAGGCTGGGGGTCTTGCAGGTTTTGACATTGAGCTTGATGCAGGAAACTGTCTACTTACCTTTGCCTGTGGACTCCTTTCAGAGAGCAGGGCTTCTGCTCCTTCCCTGTTGTGTTTCTTCTGCCACAGTGAGCTAACACTCACAGGCAGTAAGAGGAGAACATCCCACACCTGGCACAGGGCTCCCAATAGAAGGCCATAAATTTTCTAACTGCCCATTTCAATGGGGCACCTTTTGGACAAAGAGGTGATAACTGCCCAGGGCAAATAATTTTTCAAGTCTGAGCACTATGAGGGAGGACACTATGCAGTAGATCACCTGGCAGAGCTGATTGCCAGACCCTGGGATGCTAAGGAAGGCTCATGGGGGACATCTGACAGGCATCAGGAAGCAGCTTTGAGAAGAGCAACAGCCTCGCTATTTCCTCCACAATCACATAGAGTCATGAGGCTAGGAAGAGATAGCTATGGGAAAAGGAGGAATGGGAAAGAGGAAAAAAGCGCAGAAGGAAGAGAGAGAGGAGGAGCCCATCTGGGGGCTTGGGAAGAAAGATCAACAAAGCCTAATGGCAAGTGGGTGGCTAAGATGATAAGTTTTAGCAGAGGAGGCATTATTTTTAAAGTAGTCCTGAAGTTTTTATGGCTCCGGGCCCCTATTTCATCTTAATTCATCCTTGGGGATAAAGACTCAGCTGGATGGATCTCAATCACTCCCTTCCCTTTCTCACCCCTTGTCATCATGTTCTCTTCATTCGGTACATTTTCACCATGGTTAGAAATTCCGACTCTCACTCCCCTTCCCAAGCGACTACCGTGGTGCCCTTTGGAAGGTGCGCGGTGCCCTGACTCCCACGGAGTCGAGTTCCATTGGAACTGCTGGTAGTGCATTCATCAGCCATCTGTCATTGCAGCTGCTTGTTGAAGAAATCAACTTCTTTTTTTTTTTAATTTTTTTTCCCCCTTACCCTCTTTTTTTTTTTTAATACTTTGGCTAGGAGGGGAAAAAAAAACAACAAAACCCCCAACCAACAAAAATTAAACAACAACAATAATGGCCCGACTGTTTCCCTGACAATCCAAACACAATCTGCTGCCCACAGTCGCAGTAAAGTGCCATTGAGGGGAAGTGAGATTCTCATGGCTTGGAGGGTTTGAGTGTGTCTATGGGCTTTGTTCTGTTCTCCTTTTCTGTAATAGGTGTAATACCCTTTTTCTTTTGGGACTAGAACTCCTGTGGAGTTTCCGTGACTCAAAAAGACTGAGCTATGGCACGTCAAACTTTAGCAGCCAGTTGTCAATGTAACTTTCAGCTGAGAGTCTCAAAAAGCAGCAATGCTTTTAAACGTCCCACCATGTGTTTTTTATTTCATTGTCTTTTCCATGAGTGAACGGAAACATTGCAGAGAGGTGATAAAAACTGTGCAAACATAGGGTAATATTTAACGGTGTCAGGAATCCTGGCTACAGGCCTTCCAGCTTTCCCATCTTCTTGCAAACTAATTTGATCTCTTCTCTGTAACTGTCTTCTGAAAGATACTGAAGATGAATCTATCTTCACTTTATTTTCATCCTGACATCTTTATACATCCAGACACCTTTCTGGGTCCCAGGTTGTGCTGCCAGCCTTGCTCATGGCCATTTCAGTGGTGACATCCAGAGATCACCACACCTCCCCAAACAGGAGATGGGCAGCCTGAACACAACGTTCTTGTACGTTTGAAACAGAGCTGATAGGTCCTGAAAAAGCAGGGCAGTGTTCATGGTCACATTATGGCATGTAAGAGAAAAAGGGAAAGGTTATCTCTCCATGTCTCTGTGGTAGCTGAGAGAGAAACAGGATGTAACAAGAAGGCTAAGTGATGGTAAAATTAAAATACACGAGCCATTAAAACATTTAAAGGGTAGGAAAAAAAGAGCGCTCACAGCATCTGTTTTAGGTCAGCACCTAAGGAGTTTCTTACAGCCAATATGGGAGCTCTTAAGAATCATGAACGTTGTTATACACAATACCATCTTTATCAACAGCAAAAACTCACAGAGGGAGGCCACGGCAGTGGCAACATGAGCCCATCTAGTGCGAACACTGTGAAAGCAGCCAAAGAAAGCCCTGACACGGCCTCCCGGGCTGATGGCACAGGTTGGTGTGTTTGAGCTGCTGGACAGTGCATCTGGCACTCCTAGCAATAAAACTGAATTGACAGGTTTATATCTCTGTCTGCACAATACCCCTGCACCACTGCAAACTGATATGTAACATCACACATATTCTATACTTCTGTATATATGTGTGTGTAATTGTTCCTGGAGCCACAGAGATACAGAGAGGTTTTTTTCCTTCTCCATTTTTATTAAATTAAAAAGAACAGTTGTCTTCCAGTCTTTCCAACCAACTCCTGGCAAATACAGGGAGAAAGACTTCAAATCCAAGTTAATAACTGGCTTTTTACTTTTTTATCAGTTTCTTTTTCAGTTTCCCATGCTGAAGTTCTCAGCCTTTTGATTCAACTCATGCAGTAGAAGGGGTTCAAAATGACATAGAAAGTAAATGGGCCTCATTAATCTCAAAAGGCTTCAGATTTTTATGTAAAGCTATTTTATTAGGAAAGGTAGGTATTTCAAGGTGGGAATTCTTTAATGTTTTATTTCTTTATTAAGTGTACTATTCCTCAAGTCAAGCTTGAACACCTGCCCGAATCTCATTGATGCAAAAGACCATATAGCTTTCTCCACAAAGAAAAATCAAGTTTAAAACAGGAATAAATATTTCACATGATGACTTTTCTGGCTGTTGTGTTGGAATAACCAAATGTGCAAGCTTTGGAGGCCTCTCTCATGCAAAACTCCAAAAGCTCCATTCAGATTCACTGATAGGAATTTCTCCTGGCTATGAAAAAGGTTTTATATCGTGCCATCTCTACAAAGCAAAAGCAGCCTTCCCTCCTGCGTCGGAGATCTTGCTTAGAAACAGAAGGGATACATTTGCCTAATGCAAGCAAGTACTTAAGCAGAAGTTTTAAATTTTGCACAGGTAAAATCCTCCAAACATTTGCTGACCTCCATGTGTGTCCCTTGCCGCTGTAAATAATTTCTAATTGCCCATGGAAGCCAAATACTTCATTTTCAAACTTTGAAATAATGCATTTAATTTGAATTTATTTATTTATTTAATTTTATCTTTGAGTTTTATGTTTGGCAAACCTTATTTTAAATGTCTAAATTAGTAGTAAAACTCATCTCAACCTCCAACTCTTGCTAAAGGAGCAAAAGTGCTAGACATAGTTTCAGCCAATGTTTATCTTTCTGAATTTATATGTAATTGCAACTTAGATCATTGTTCATTCAGTCCTATCGTATTCATTGACACTCGTTATTATGACCCCTAAAATTTTACACTATTTGCAATTTCTTTGTCACAGAACTTACACCATCTTTATGTCCCAGAGTATGTATTCTTATACTGATATATGGAATAAAAGGTGGTGTGCAGTTCACATGCAGTTGTTGCTGTTGTTGAAAATAGTTGCTTTGCTGGGGACTTGATGACAGATATGGATGTGATATTCTGCTTGCATGGGCTTTGGCAAGTGTTTACTATGGAAGAGAAGCTCCGAACTGAAATACCCCAGAGAGCACTATCCTAAAAGCAAAATATACAAAAAGCCCAATCCAAGCTGGAAATGACCTTCTCCTTGCTTATGAATTGGGTAACCAGCCAAGTGGTTATAATTCCACAAACTGGTGATGTGAATGATTTTCAAAGGAAAAAGAAGAATTTTTTCTTAATTTTCATTCTTTCCTCTCTAGGAATAGGAATCTGTACATACTCAAGGGAAACTTTACATCTGAGAAGACACAATCCAAAGAGTCACCTCTCCAGAAAGGTACTTCTAACTGCAGGGATCCCAGTCTAGAACCTGAAAATGTATGTTAGCAGAAAAGGGTATGTAATATAAAAGCAGTCCAACCTGAGAAATAAATGAACACTTACGGAAGTAAATATATGCAGGATTTCACCCAGCGTGTTTCTCCGTTTCCTTCCATGATCAACTTTCTTTTCAATATTGCTAATATTTCTTAGTGTGTCAGTCAAAGTCAGTTGGGAACTAAACATATGAGTCAGCTAAAGCCATTAGTGCAGATCATCAGCCTTTTGTCAAAGAAATGAGCAAAGTCACTACATGCTGATGAAGAGCCTTATGACTGCAGCCTAAAATCCGCATAAAGGAAAAGATGTATAATTCCTGAAACAGGTCCAGTTTTCAGAACAGTTTAAGTAGAGAAGAATCTCAGCCCAAGCTGTGAATATTACTCATAGGATTGTTTGAATAATCTAAACAAATAAGACCAACGATTCTGTGTCTGCAGCTTCCCAGCTACGCTGCTATTAAATTAAAGGACCAGGTCCACAGTCTTGCAGAGCAATAGTCTGTTCTAGTACTTACACCATAATTCTTTGTCTTGCAATATGAAGTATTTGAGTCTGCACTTAATGCACAGGTATAACATCAATGAACGCTGGAGAAGCAAAGTAGCTGGTTTTTTATTTTTACATTAAAGAATCATATGCAAAAATAATGACTTGGCCTTTTGGTCTCCCACAATAATTTAAACAAGTCTATTCTGTTGATTTAAGGTAGCTTCAGTTTCTGGAGCAATATTCCACATATATTTATAAGCAGGAA
>NW_010156074.1:99616-148858 GCF_000695765.1 Mesitornis unicolor
AGTGCTTAACAATGTTAAGCGAGGCATGCTCTGGCAGCCTTAGAGCCACCCTTACAATGAGGAGTTCGTTAGCAAGAGTGGAAACCGTTACATCAAGGCTTCTCATCAAGTCAATCCACTTAGCAGGGAGCATCAAGATGTATTGGTGTTATGAGGGATGTAGTCTTATATTACTCAGAATTATGGCGCTAGCATTACCCTGTGCTATCTCTCTAGGATCATCTCTTCTTTAATCCCTTCTCTATTACAAACTTGCTGCTAAAGGAGGTAAGTGCTGGTCTGAAATCACCTAATGAGTAGGTTTTGTTTGACTTAATGTGAATAAACCATATTGTTTTGGCCTGAGAGGCTGTTGTGCTATTTATTGGCATAGGGTTTCATGCCATCATAAAGTTCCACTCAGAGTGCACTCAAAATGCAAATTTTCAATTAAATTTCTTACATTCATGCCAATATAAGCTGGTAAAATTTTCCATTTTTTTACTACTGCACGAATATAAAAACTTTATAGCACTGAAATTAGGAGTTAAAGACCTTTTCCAAAAATGTTCACAATTATTTTATCCATATTTTTAATATTCATAAAAGTGGCAAGAACAAAGTGAGGCAAATTTGCATTTCATATCGCACTAAAGCTACTCCACATATACATGATAACACAACCCGAGAACAATGAGATATCCTGTCACATGTATGCATTTTCTAAAACTGCACAAAAGGAGGATTTCAGGGATGCATAAATTAACTTCCTACCTTTAAATTATTAACCCAGGCTGTTCCCTGAATATGAACCAAAATCAAAGGACGGCTCTCCCCCACTCTTTTGCTCCCCGCAAAAAGAGCACACACATTGTCAGTCTTTCCTCACTTAAAGTTGATGACTTAAGAAATTGAGTTACTTGAGTACTGAAAAATGGTTTTAAAAGAGCTTTTTGCAATTCTTTTCATGCCGGTTTTGGAGTGGGAGGGTGCATATTGTGGCTATTGGTAAGAAGTCACTTCAGATACTGTAATGTATTTCCTTTTGGCAGCAACTAAATGCCAAATCCATATTTTGATATATGAAGAGAAACAAAGTTTAAATCAAGTTTCCATGAGTTCTTGGAGTAGAAGAGATGAATGAAGCCTTTATATGGGTCCTGTCACTGATCAGGACATTGCAGAAGTGTGTTCTTGTAGGCAGAAACAGAAGGACCTGTACATACATTTCGCTGAACTGGCACTGTTAAAAGTGGCCCTCACTGGAGCTGAAGTAGCCAGTTATGATGGATCATTACATTAGCTTTCAGAAGGCAATAAAAAAGGACAGATTTGTAGATAAATGGTTGGAAGTATTAACTCCCTTCTAGTAACAGGTGATATTAAAAAATACAATCTTAATTAATTCCTTTAGGGCCACATTTATAAATTAAAACCATATATACAAAACTTTCTGTGGCAAAACAAATTAGATTTATCAAAGTAGGAACTAAAGAGGAAATGTTGACAATAGCAGCCACCATGGACAGTTGGTGCGGGTGAATTCATTTTACTTGGCCAGACTGTAACTTTACAGCTATTTTCCCTTGCTTTTTAAGCCTTGTTTGCAGGTTGCCCTGAAGAGATCTGCAATTGCTTTTTCAGCTGAAAACTTAGTGCTATGAGCATGTTAGTAGTACTTTTTCCACACAGCCTTGTAAAAAATGTAGCATACCAATAGCTATCACAAAGTACAAATGCGTGTTTTCCATAATTACAGAGAGACTGTGATTTAATAGCCCTGATTTCCTGCTTTAACAACTTAAAACCATTGCACTTAATATGATCTATTAAGACATTGTATAACAATGCAAAAACTGCTATTTTCACCACCCAATTCAGACAAAAATCAGCAATAAACACATTTCAGACACTACTCAGGGTTTCATACTTACAATAATACAAAAAAGTCATTGCCTTTTATTGACCTGAATTGACATGTATTTAAATCAAGTGAATTCTGCCAGTGATATAAGACAGGGTCTTAGATACTCTGTGTTAAACCTGAACTGCAATCACCAGTTCTTTAGTCTATATTTGACCTGATTTCTAAGCAAATTTTTTTTGCTGTGTTCAACACTGCTTAGCTGTCTCAATGTTTCATCAGTTTTTGCTCATTGTGTAGGCTCCCACTACGAAGTGCTAAATACCAGAAGAAAAATTCTTTCTTCTGGGTTTTGCAGTCTGCTTATATGGAATTATTACAAAAAATCTTGTGATGTCACCCTCTCTTATTCCCATTTTGTAGATCCAAGGATCTGGATAATGTATATAAGGACCTAAACTTCTGGATGATTGTATGAAATTAAATGAATCTTCATAAATTGTGTAATAATTATCCACAGGACTGAGTTAACTTGGAGCAGCATAACTAAATTAAAAAAAATAAAAGAAAACAAAAAGATTTAGTAAATTATTTCCATTTGTAGCATAACTGTAAGGTATCAACATGTGAATTGTGCAGTTTGGGTGTGCTGATTACCCAGAGATATTTTCATGGTAGCCTGAGACTCCACACATACCAAAATGCAAAACCACATCTGTTTTCTCAGTTTAAATTGCTGCATGATGCTCACTCAGCCTCTGTACTCTGGCATGTGCCGAACCCATGGCTGAATAAAGAGAACGCCTGCCAAATATATCCACTTTCTAAAACTATGCAAATAGAGGACTTTGGGGATGCATAACTCAACCTCCTTTCTCAAAGTTTCATTAACAATATCCCTCTTTGTCTGTGGAGCAATGTAAACAATTGCAGTTTAAAAACGAGGCAAATCCCTACCTACGTCATGATACTCTCTCACAGAATTTGGGTAAATTAGTTGTAGTCATAAAAAAGGGGGCCTTTCTAAATTGCTTTGCGTCTCTATATTACAGTGGAACGTGATATGGCGAGCATGGCTCAGCCAAAACAGACCTGGGCCACCCTGAGCTAGGCCAAGGAAGGGCTGTACTGTGGTTTAGAAACTGAACTAGGACTGGAGATCTCAGTTCAATCATTCAGCCCTTCACAGATTTTCTGTGTGATCTTGGGCAGCACGATATCAGTAGACTTCAGATCCAGAGCTAAGAAAAAGTAGTCATTATACTCCTTTTCTCCCATCCTTTGGCTGTCTGATGTTTGCAGACTCTCTTTTGCTTTGTACAGAACCAAGTACAACATCATCCTGAGCTCACTCGATACTTCTAGAATTTCACTATCAGTAAATAGAGGTATCTGTTGTAATTGGTCATTATGTTTTACCAGAAGATGCTTCATTTGCGTGAGGATTCGTATGCAATGTAGCAAGGAATAGATGGCTGGCTAACTGGGTTATCAAACACAGTCTCATGTAGTTATCAGTGTACAGATAACTGCAGCACATACATTTAGTGCACAGCTGTCCATAATTCTCCTCCAATATCAGGCACATCAGGCTGCCTGACGTTTTATGCCAGGTTTAGAAACTTTAATAGAAAAGCTACCATGTGTCTTGGGTAACACTCAGGAGAGGTTAGGGAGATCACCAAAATAATAATCTTTCCTAACCCCAAACTGGGCAGTGGCTTAACCTAAGCATCTGTGTACTTCATAAGTTTGGTGTTTTCAGGACTTCCCCCAAGAAGCCACACTTTGTCATCTAGACCTGAATTTGGAAATGAATTTGTTCCAGACTTGACTGTGCAATTGATTGTGTGGGAGAGACACATTGGAGAGTTAGCTAGGTAGACATCTCAGGTCTTTCTTAATCTGTTTGAAAAAAAGAATGCAAAAATTTACCCTTAAACTCTAGATACAATACATCAAGAAAGGGAAACAAATATCAGTCGAAACAGAAGATGAAGATTAAAATTCTACGAACATATCACTGTGGGGACATGGTACCTAGTGGCATGTAATTTTTTTCATGTTTTACACACAACATCAATAGTTCCTCTTTTATTGCCATCTGCATGGAGATCTGGGACTTTATAAGCCTTTATTAGTCTTACTAGAAAGAACAACATTTTAGGAAAAATCCGAAGAAGGAAGAGAAAGTGGATGGCCCAGCACTCAGACAGTTTTTTCTAGGAAAAAAGCCACTCTCCACCAGTAAAGTGCTGAGTAATTCCCTTGAGTGGCAAAGCACTCCCTTCCTATGGAAAGCAGAGAGAGCTCAGTAGCATCCATAGCTTCTTGTGAGATGCTCAACACGTTGTAGGATGGATCCAGGTAGAAGTGATCTCAAAAAACCAGGTGCACAGAAACAGACCTACTCCATTGCCATGAGGCAGACGTTTTTCCAATAGTTAGTTTATACAGAATTCAAAATTCAATTAGGATAGTGATCAAACACAGTCCTTTCTGGAGAAGAACAAGGTAATTACAAGCAAGGAACTCTGTTCATGAAATGCCCCAAATGGTCAGAGCTCCAAACGTGAAGGATCCGAGAACTGCAATAACATGGTCGTGACGTGCACAAATAGTATTTCTCACTCTTATTTTCCCCATTTAAAAAAAAAAAAATCTAGCCTGAAAGAAATAATGATCACAAAGAGACAATTTTGCACCAGAACACATAAGACAGTGACAGCAGAGTCAGCACCACTGCAGGAGCCCCTGAGCTGGTATTGCCGGTCGTGTTTCTGTGGGAGACCTTCACACAGGAGGTAGCAGGATGCCAGTTATTTTTTAACATTCATTTTGAATGAGGCTGCTCTAACTTTACACCCAGCCTCCTGTTCTCAAATGCGGCACATGCTCATATCGGACAAATCTTTACTAACTGCAGAGTAATTAGGCAGCGGAGCGAATGTTTCTGCATGTATGCTCAAATATACAAAGCCCCCGTGTATGTGGTGCTTGTGTGTACGTGCATATGTGCCAGCACTGCTCTGCATATATATATATTTTGATTTTTTCCCTCAGAGGGCCATAGTGGGCACAAAATAATGCCCACTCCCCCAACCCCCCATGCTCACTAACGTGCACACCCAATCGGATCCAAGGGACCTTGCAGGAGTCAAGGCCGGGGCTTTAATGCTTTGCTACCATTTTTGACAAGACAGCCTCCTTCTCTGAAAAGGACGAGCTGGAGCCATCTTTCAGGAGTTTTCTTTCCCTGACAGAAATCAGCAGGGTTAGAATAAACTGCATAAGTTATCAGCTCCTCAGGAAAGAACATGAAAAAAGCCCTTCTATCACTTAATGAAAAATAGCTTCTTTTTTGGACAGAACTTCATAGGCTTGCAATCAAGCCATGGCTCCCCCCTCCCTTCCTTCCTTGACGTGCCATAGAGGCAAATCAAGTCGGCATCTATTAATAATATTTTCCCCTGCTCCTTTCATTTCTCTGCATGTCCTACCACTGTCAGGCCCCGTGATGGAGCAGCGCCTTTATCTCGTCCGAGTCTGGTCTGTCAGGGTGATAAACAATTCTAACAAGAATCAGAATAAAGATCTTCCCAGTAGACTCGGCGGAGAGATAGAGGCTTTTCTCATTTTCTCGACGGAAAAAAAAAAAAAAAATTTAATCTAGCAGCTCCGGCTTTTTTCAAGCGTCACATTCAAAGAGATGCAAATTTGTCAGAGCTGAGACCCCGGCTGACTCTCAGCACTGCGTGAATGTCAAAGGGGGGACTCGAAGCCTTTGACATCCCTGCCTTTTTTGGGGGCTATCTGCTGAAATGAAGAAAAAAAAAAAAAAGGAGAGGGGGAAAAAAAAAAGCAAATGCTTTGTAGTGTGTGTTTCAACAATTTTCATAAGTTTTCTTCTGAAATAAAATAGTGCCGTTGGGAAGGTAAAGTGAGAGAGAGAGGGAGAGGCAGAGAGAGGGAGTGAGGAAGAGAAAGAAAGGGGCAGAAGGGAACATAAACTTGTCCATTTGGATTTAAATGTGTCATGATAATAGTAAGATTTTTATTATTCGGAAAGAGTTAATTTAAGATTGTGGGTATTTGTTGTACCTCACGCACATATACACACACAAAAAAGCAATCAATTTGCTTAACCCTGAGATGAGTGCTATGATGCTAGCACTACATGTGCATGTGTCTGTCCTCATTTGTTTACATGTGTGATTTTAAATGTGCGAGCAACCATATATGCTTTCAGATTCATAGCTTTTTAAGAAGTGCATATGGTGTGTGTATTTGCACCTATCACAAATCTGTGTATTATTATGTGTACTTTTGCTATATGCTGACCATGTACTCTCTGCTGAATGAACCAGAAATTAAGGTAGTGCTCTGAAGATCATGCCACCTGAAGGACAGATACAGAAAACATGTAACATGGGTAAGAGCTCAAGCACAAAGATGATCTGGGGGGGTTTTGTTGTTGTTTAATTGGATTATGTATTTATTATTTTATTAATATTTTACTTAGGGGGGGTTTCTTATTATTTTTGACCTGTGCTACAGGGACTATAAAAGAAATTAATCTTTAAAAGAGTCTTGGGTAAGGAAAGATGGCTGTATAACTATCATAGGGTAGATTAAATGTGTCCTAAATGTGTGTGTCCCTTTAGAATATAATATTGCAAGAAAAAGAAGGATTTCTTAAATGCTGAAGTCCTGGAGTCAAGTGAATTTTCAAATGTCTCTGGTTTCATTAAAATAAATAAATATGGCTACTGTTCTAAGTGCGAAAATGTGACCACAGTAAATTAGAATTTGGCAGATCCCCTCACAGCAAAATGCATTAAAGAGCTGTTTCCAAGCCGCACTTCTCCCCTGTGTAATGTCTATGTATGTGCAATGGCATTAGTAGAGCACCACAGCCTGACCATTTCTGCCCAGAGCTCCATGATGGGATGGAGACAAAAGTGGCCTTTTCCAGTAATATCTGTGTATTTCGTCCAGAATTCAGCCACCAGAGACGTTTCTTCACCCCCTTAGCATGACTTACTACTGCTCACAGTAATTTCCAGGAGGCTTTTGAGGCAACTGCCTTCTTCTCTAAAGCACACTGGGATCTACTGGTGATAAGCAGCACATAAGGGCTGAAAACTACCATGTCAATCCAGATCAAAAAAGGGCCTGGTTTAATCCACCCCCTGTTTAATAGCACTTGTGATGTATGGACAAAATATTGGCAATGGCTTATGGGACTGTTCTGCTTTTATCGCCCTTGTCTTCAGGCTCATTCTGGATTCAGTTAACACCTCCTCAGTCATACCTATTCGGGCACAACACACTCTCTCCTCAAAGACTGTTGCTGAAAACTCTGATCATTAATTACCAGACTCTTACTTACAATCAATGCAAGTGCTAATACTCTCCAGTCTCCACTCAGCCTGAATTGGTTAAATAATAAACTGGCTTTTACCGCTGTAATGATCCATTTGTAAGGGAGTTGTCCTAGAAACTCCAATACGTTGCATAAGGCTCTATTCAAATGAGGTATTGAAGTGCTTTTCTCAGAGGCTCCCAGATCATTCACTTTTATTCTTTCTCTAAAAAAAAAGGCATCCAAGTCGTTATCCTAGCTGGGAAGTGGACTTACTAGGAGTTAGGGGCCTAATTCAGAACAAAATATTGAGGCTGTGAAGAATCTGCTAGGCTGTGTTTAGCTGTCACCCCTCAATAGCTGGTTTGGGGCTGGGGCAGAGGGTTTGCTGCACGTCCACATGTTCCTGGTCTGTGGAGGTGCACACCTGTGCTATTCATGTGCTGCAGTCCTGGAGGTGGTTGCAGTCTCCAACGAGAGGTAAAATGCCACATTTAGGTGTGGTACCTGAAAGTAGGGAATAACATTAAGAGAGGCAGGTTCAATGTGCAGAGCAGCAGTGAGCACGGATGGGAGCTGGCCTGTGACCACTGAGAATGTGGCTGGATTCAAGAAGGGAAAACACAGCTACCAAAAGTCATGGACACTGAAAGGTGTGAGAAAATTTGGGTAGACAAAGTTTATATATAAGCTTTAACCCATTTAGTTACTGGAAGGGAAGTGGAAGCAAGCAGACCTGAATGAGACCCTGGTATGACAGTAAGATTCTGAGGTTAGGATGCTCAGGATCAGTTGGTAGTAATTGGACACACACTCAAGTCCTTTAAAAAAAATCCTTTACGCCTTGCTCTTACCATCAACGTCAACAGGAGCTCTATTGGGTTCTTCTCTTTTTCCTTTTTTTCTCTAGAAAGTTAAACTTCTTCAGATGCTTAGATACATTTAATAACTAGATTGTTTAGTACTGGCAGTCTCCAACGCTGTTATTCCTTTGCTAAGTATATCATCAATCTGCTCTCCTGAGTTATTTCAAGAGACACATCTTGGGCTAAATCGGAACCCAAGTGACTGAGTTAAAACTGCAGGATGCATCGCTAAGTCCTAAGTACAGAGCACGTTTCATTCTAATGTAATGTGATCTGCGAGAAAATTATAAGAACCCAGCAAGGAAATAAAAATAAAAAAGGAAAAATAGCTATATATGATTTTTCATAACTTATGCTGTGCACAGAGCTTGCAAACAATTTTTTGCGTAGAGGTAAAAAGCCTTTACACACAACATCTCCTACTGGCTCTGGATATGATTTCTATTGTATACACATTTCACATATACTGAAGAAATAAAGATAGAGTAGAGCATTGAGGGATTCTTCTCCTGGCTCACAAAAAATGTTTATTCTGCTTTAGAAATTCAAAAAATAATGAGTCTCCTGTAGTAGCAAACGTAGGTACAAGGGAGTGGTATTAAGTTTTGTTGTAAAATCTGGTATGTTTTCAAGCACTAGCCTTCTTTAATAATGCAAGGACAACAGCAGTGTATTTGGGATTTCTTCAATGAGCATTAAAACAATGTTTACTTTCAACATCTGTGAATATTCTTTTTCCAAGATGTTTACAAATTCAGGAGTTTGCCATAAATACTTGGCAAATAATAAGAGTCCATAGTGTAAGCTCCTATAAACCCTGAAACCTTTGCCTCTACATACACCCTTTTATTCATCATGAACTGAAACAACTCCACACCTAAACCAGTGCCAAATCCTGCCCTCACCCTCCCTGAGGCAAGTCCGTAAGAGTCAGCGGTGTCATTGTTGACTTAATGCAGGATAAGTCAGCCTGAACCACCGTGGCAGCTCATTAGATAATTCATACTTTAGTAGATTTTCTTCAATGGGCAATCAGTTTATTATTTTTATGGGTTCACTATAATCATTATTCTGCCTGCTGTCCTCTATAGTAAGGTTTTCAGTTACATAGCTGGGCCCGCTTCTGCAAACCTGCAGCGCTTCTGCATACAAATGGCACAGGGAGGGTTTGTAGGATTTAGCCTCTGGTTTATAAACTGCGTAAATTATTTTAGAAGTCATGTCAGGTATGGTTTATTCCAAGGTTTGCTTGCAAATTTTAATCAGAAAACACAGAAGGGATATGCAGTTTAGATTGAAATATTCTTTCACCTTGTACTCTGCCCAGGTTGACTTACTGTGGGCTGATATAACTGGCAGAAGTTACAGCATGCATAATGGAGGGAGGCTGGACACAAACTAGAGAAAACACATAAAGAAACATTTATTTAAAAAAAGTAAATCAACCATAAAGATCCTCCCAGTAGACCTGGGAGATGGAAGCCTTTCTCATTTTCTCCATGGCAAAATTTAATCTAGCGGCTTGGCTTTTCAAGCGTCATATTCAAAGAGATGCAAATTTGTCAGAGCTGAGACCCCAGCTGACTTTTAGCACTTTGTGAATGTCAAAGGGGCTTAAAGGTTGAAGTGTCTTTACCTCCCTCCATCCTTAGTAATTCAAAACCAGACTGAAAATACAAAGCACCCACCTCTACCTGTTTGTTCAGGCCTCTCTATTTCATGCGTACCTGCCGGCTATAAAAGTGTTTGTTTCCGGTGTTGTTATCTGTTTTAACTAAAAGCACATATAGAAATGAGCATGCAATTGAAAAATGTTCCACTGGTGAATCCGGCAACAGCAGAAAAACCTTGCCCTTCGGAGAGCTCCCTTGTCCCCCACTGCACATATACACATTTTAGAGGTTCTTGCAACACAGCCTATTCCCCATTGACTGATTTCAGAACTGCTATTAACTGAGTAGTAATCTCACCCAGTGACATGGTTCACTTCATACAGTCTCAGGAGGTAATATAGCTAATAAAAATAAAAGTAATAAAAATAAAAGCAGCCCTAATGAATACTCCATACCATGTAAGGTATATACTATATCACATAGCAGGGGCCACCTGCAAGCAATGCCAATGGCTTTTTTTTTTCACCTGCCTCTCATATGATGTAAATATCAATCTACTAATGGAGTTCCCATTGATGAAGGATAAGGGAAAAAAAATGAAAAAGAAAAATGGCATTGAACAGATTGAGGCAGACTAATCTTGTTTGCTTAAAAATGAACAAAAAAAGTATATGTAAGCAAAAGCAAGAGGATTTAAGCTCAGTTCCATGGGTAAGATGTTTATTAAATTAAATTACATTAACATATACACGATCGGTGTGAAGGGAAGCCCCCAGCAGCCTTCACTGAATGACAGATTCAGTGAGTGAACCGAAGCTCTGAGGCTGGACCTAGAGTAACAGTTTCAGAGAAGTGTTTCTTCTCATTTAACAATTTATCAGTCCTCTTGATGATGAATTTACTGGAAAAGGATGACTGTCTCTTTAAAAAAGTAGTTTGGGCAGTGCTTTTTGGTTTTAAAGTCTGGAGACAGTGGCATTAGATTGATTAGGTGTGTACATGTTGGCTGAGAAAGCTGTAGAAAGGGGAATGGAAGTGTTTGACAAGATGAAAGACTATTCAACATGTTAGACAGCTGGTTGAGTGAAAAGATCTATAACAGCACAGTAAAATATACTCAACAGTAAATGATACCTTCACTGCAAAAGCTACTACAAGTTAGGTCACACAATTTTAGCCTGGGATGACAGGTTCAACCAAACAAAGTTTTAAAACACACAATTAATGTGTGTGTGCCTGGTAACAGACAGATAGCACTTGAGAAATTGAGACAGACAGGGGTTCCCTTTTCCAAATTTAATAGTGAATATGCAAAGTTCCCGAGCCAGATTCTGATCTCCATTGCTTATTTGGAGCAACTGCTCTGATCTCAGAGGAGCTGCTCCTAATTTACACCAAGGGAAGAGAGATGAGGATCCGTGCCCATCCTCAGCCCGTTACCTTGCTATAGAAAATGCACGCCTTTGAGAAATAACATTGAGAGGGGAATTGTGAGCTGTCTTTCTGGGATCCTGCAGTGGCTGACGGGCGCAGTAAATGGCTACGTGTAGCTGTGTGCGTCATGTTTTCTGATTTGCACATGAAGGCTTTGTAATCACCATGTGATTTTCATAATTAACAAAGCACAAAACACACCAGGATGACAGGGACAGTGAGCTGTCATGCATGCTACAGATAGACAGCAGATAAACAAGAGTGGATAAAGAACATTCTAATTTTTTGCCAAAAACAAGGGGGGAATTTGGGTGGTTTTCTGGTGATAGGCTAGCAAGGATTATGGTAGTAGACTATAAAGTAGTCTAAAACCAAAGGATGCTTTTTCAGTAGACAATAGTAGGACAATTGGACCTGGACACAGTTGGCTAATCTCATTTGATTATTCATGATGCAATGATCACTCCGGTTAGCAGAGGTTGCACAAAAAAGCCTTTTACTCAGAGGTGAATACAACTCATGAAACTGAAAACATTTTCAGAAGAACTCATATTACTTTGTTTTTCCTACTGAGTTAAAGTAATAAGAAATAGAGATAACATTGAAGCAATATATTTTTCCTGGACTCTTTAAATATCTTTAGATTATTATGGAAGAGTACATTAACATATGCCTATGCTTCCAGAACCCTTTATGTTGCCAGAAAAGCGCAAAGAGGCCATAGTTCAAATGCTAATTAGGCCTGAGGTGATTAGAACTTTCAAAACTAAAAATAAAAATTATTTTTTAAAACTTGGGTTCTTTTCTAGTGCTGCTGATTGATCGATGTAGAGCTTCGAAATCTCTTTGGCAGTTTATTTAGAAGAATTAAAAATAATTAGATCTTTTTTGTGAAATCAGCATTTTCATTCAATACCCTGTATGAGCTGTTTTCATCACTAGGTTTCAGGGACAGCAAGGCGAGCATTTGTTAACTTGATTCCACTAAATATTTGACAAAAAAGAAGTATTTTTAATAGTAATGTTAACACATATTTCCCTAATTATAAAGCCCTAAAGGTACGTCAAACTAAGTAAACCATTAGATTGTCAGAACATTAATAATCTATTAGTGTAGAGCTGCTCATGCAGTGCAATCGGCCAGGGGGGTTGATTTTGGGATTCATAGTCAACGCACAAGGGTATCCATTGCTAGCTCTACCAGGAGCATACAGAGTGACCTTGAAAATGCAGCCTAGTAGTTATGTTCCTCAGTTTGCCCACTTGTAAAAGTCTCGAGATGCTTTGAGGTCTTCAGATGAAAGACACTCTTAAATGCACAAAGTATTTATTAATTAATTTTATGCTGAGAAGAAGACATTTGTACTTCTAAAATGTAAATAATGCATCAAACCCCCCCATAATATCAGAAGTGCTTCTTCATAAGCAGATATTCATAGATTAGATAATCCAAGCTATTAAAGCCAGAAATTATTTCTGTAGGAGTCCCCCCAAACATATAAACCACTTCACATATTCAGCAATATCCACAACACTTTGTTTTCCTTTGCAGGGATAGGAGGATGAAGGTTTCTAGTATCTCTCTATAGGAATGTTAATGATTCTGGACAGAGTTTTTTCTGGGGATTTAGAGGAAAAAAATCAGAGTTAACATTCTAACATACTTATTAACGTAATCAACTCCCCCCCACTGCATAATTCTCAGGAAATTCCTTTTGCACACACAGTTATTGCTTTAATTGTTTTGAAGCTTTGCCTTGGCTGGAGTCCTAAGATGTCTCAAGTCATGCTCGACTCTGACAGTTCAGCAATTATATGTATAGACACTGTATAGCTGAAATGCAAAGTACACAGGAACTTCAAAGTCAGGAATTTTTGAATGAAGAAAGAGCATTTCATATTTCTAATGCAAACCATTTCAGGCTATAAGCTTCTTTTTTTAAAAAAAAGACATTCTGGACTTGACATTCCAGCTCATCAATACAAAAATGAAGGTTAGCACTATGGTGCACCCCAAGTACCAGGTAACTTATGGATCACAATCTTCATAAGATTTATTTCGAAGATAACCCTACCTCCTGCAATGAAAATGGAGCAAGTTTTTTATGTTAGATGTCCAGACCCAAAAAAGCTAAATTAAGACACCGACTGTGTAGTTGTTTGGCCCTTGGAAGAAAGGATCATCATCTATGTCTTGCTTTTTTAGGACAGATGGATTAGTAACCACAGCAGCTTTAAAACTGATGTTGATTTGTTTGAGCTATAGGCAAACTGAACTTTGATCTCCCTTCTCCAAAGGGTGGCTGTATTTTGTCTCAGAGAATAAGAACTGCTCTTCCATGCCCCTTAAAGCATCTTCTGAGTGAGGATGAGTCTCCTGCCTTTAGTCTAAGCTGAAGAGAAAAACAGGGCTCCTCTGGGCCCTTCTGCTCATGTCATAGGGTTTTCTTCCATTTACATGGGAGGATGAGCTAAGCAGTGGACACATTCCCATGTAGTCCTAGGCTTCTGTATGGTGAAGGACATGGCTTGTGGACACAGTTCTGCTTTCCTGCACTCAGGTACATATGTGCTTTCCTAAGCTACTTTTAATTGCCTAAGCCAATGTGCAGAGTGCTAAGGAGCGTTACTGGTAATGTTTGAGTACTAGAAGTAAAAATCAGCAGTAACATAAGAATTGTTTAAGAAGACTTCAAATTTAACTAGTTTATCTATACAAAGTATATAGATATTGTATACACAGTTTAAGAGAGAAAGACACAAGGGTTTTTAGCATTTATTGGCTGGTCATGTTAAAATAAACATTTCTGGGTTTTTTACTAAATAGTACAGTTAATTATATTTTATGAGATTCCATTTTATGAGATGAAAAATCAGACTACAACTTTGACTTTGTTAACCTTACTGTATGCCTCAATTAAAGTCTATCAATTTATCACTTCATGGAGGTAAAACTGTCTATCACAAATTTTCTTGGTTACAGATCACTAATTAATTGGTAACTGGGATACGTTTAATCATTGTTAAGGACCCAGAATTTCTTGTATCATTGTTGCAGAACCACATAGTCAATTAAACAACAAGAACCTGGCTATATTACTTGGTTTATTATACTAATGTCTTGGGATGTTTGCACGAAATACATAAATTCTCTTGCACAGTAGTTAATTAAATCCAAGACCATGGTCTGTAAAAGTCACCTGCCTGACATCTGGAGAACGAGTGGGAATCAATGCCAAAGACCAAAGCAAAGCAGCAACTGCTTAAACTAACAAAGTAATTTATGTCCTTCAAAGAGCAGAAACAGAGAGAATGCAATATTTTTTAGCTCCTTTAAGTTTTATTATGACTTTATGATACCATTCTTGTTCGCAGAGAAGAGGTTGGTGTCAGGGGACTGGTGCTGCTTCCAAGTGTAACTGCCTCAACCAAGTCAGACAAGAATGACAAAAAATACTTTTTTTTGTCATTCTTTGCAGAAATGAAAGAAACTTGTCATTCCAACTTCACAAAACAGCGCTGGAGATGAAACGCTCAACTCCACTGGGACAGCCATTTTTTTGCTGTTATTACAGAAGAAAATTATAACCATAAAAATGTCCAATTTAGAAAAAAGGTGCCACTTTAGTGTCATTTGCATAAAAGCTGTTACATACAAATTGTTATAAAGACAAATGTGTAGTACTCTTGTTGAAAATTGCTTATATCTTAGGTGCTTTGCCTGAAACGACATAAAGGCCTCTTCAAACTGAAATTCATTCTCAGGTAAATAAAGCTGAAAAAGAATTTTCACCTATTTGTATGTACGTGAGTAGTTTTTCATATTGTCTTAAACAGATTTTGACATGCATTTCTCCCATACTTTTAAATTCCTTCCCTTCTTAGCCTGCTGGTGGCCTCCATTACAGTAACTTGGCTTCGCAGATGAGGGCAGATGAAAAGCTTGTCCTGAGCGCAAGCCTATAAATCAGCTAAGATAACTTTCTGTAAACGCGGTGCAGCTGCTACTTTTTTCTGCTAGAAATTGCTCGCATAGACTTCTCTGCAATGAGATGCTCCCTGCCCGGTCCAGAGATGGATTACTCTTGTCTCTGTCACTACCACTGTTACCTACCGAATCAGAGAAATTTGTTCATCCCTGCTCACAAAGTCAACCAGATGTGGTTGTGTCTAACGGAAGTATGCTAGCTTGCAATAATCAAATAACAAAATTTAACACATAAAAATGATTCTATTAAGTGGTCCAATTAATCATAGAATCACAGAATCACAGAATATTAGGAGTTGGAAGGGACCTCGAAAGCTCATCCCATCCAACCTCCCCTGTCAGTGCAGGATCACCCAGACCAGGTCACACAGGAACACATCCAGGCGGGTTTTGAATGTCTGCAGAGAAGGAGACTCCACAACCTCTCTGGGCAGCCTGGGCCATGCTCTGTCACTCTCACAGTGAAAAAAGTTTTCCCTCATGTTCACATGGAACCTTCTATGCTCCAGCTTGCTCCCATTGCCCTTTGTTCTATCATTTGACGTCACTGAGAAGAGCCTGGCTGCATCTTCCTGACATGCGCCCTTCACATATTTATAAACATGAATGAGGTTAACATTATTTTTGTTTCTGACAAACAATTTCCAAGGCATTTATTTACATTTGATGTAAAACACTGACACAGTGTAGATTGGAAAGAAACCTAGATTAAGTTTTGCAGTAAAGTCAATAATTATTTATCACTGTAATTGAGAATGTTACACTAATATGAATGAGAACGCTAGTAGGGGATTTTGAAGTGATCTAATAATCTTTTTATGTAATTGCAGAATCATTAAATTAGTGTAACTTGGGTGCAAACAGGTGAAACTGTAGAATGCCAAGACATCTAACTCATCAACCCTCTGCATGCTACACCACGGTATTACCAAACACTCCATTGAGTGAGAAGAAAAATCAAAGCAAAATATATTATGGTACAGAATCCATAAGTTTCGCTACCCCTGGCTATGAGACCTATCAGCATAGTGATGATCCACTGAGACATTGCACACTGCAGCACTAATAACACTCTATGCTATATGGAATCCTATGCAGCAAAATTAAAAATAAGGTGTTCTCCAGAACCTGAGACAGTACAGGGCCAACTACAACACTATACCTACATACACTATCTCTGCTTTTCCAACAGGTTAATTACTTTGTCAATTAAATCAAATTAATAAAATAAAGAAAAAAAACTTGTGGATGATGTATGAAATCTAGTGTTTAATTGTTTAAATACACTCCAAACACTAAATAGAAAAAGGTATGTTTTGTCATGCCAGAGAGCATCCACAATTCCAGGGGAGGACAGAATCATCTACGTTACTTCAAACATCTGAACACTAACTGTGAATGTGTAATTTTATAATTTAAAAGCAGTGTAAGAAGAAAATTGTGACTAATTCACCTCCTTTTTTGTTTTTTAATTGAAAAAATACTAATATCCTACTTAGTCTTTCTCAGACCGAGATTCTGATGCTTTCTGGATGGAGGGTTCTGCACAGTTGTGTGGCCACGACCAGGTCATGTGAGCTGGAGTGTCCCCTTAGCTGACACCTCTCCCCACCATCTGCACCTTTTTCTGGACTATAACGCACAGATATTTGCTTCCTATGCTAGGAAATTACTTTTGAAAGAAAAACTGGGAAAACACAGGTAAATAAAAAGTGTGTTTAGCTCTCATTTATATTCTCATCATATTGTTTGAAAGAAGTATTATTTTCACCAAATGGTGTCTTCCCAGGATGGTCAGGTTATGAAGAATATTTATTTTTGTTACTTTCTGAAATGACCAAGTTACATGTCCTTGTAACTGCCTTGAAATGGCAAATTCCTTAAACAGCAGCAACCACCAGTTCCTCTGAGTTCAGAAAGACAATCACGTCAGCAAAGAGTTGATGTTAATCCAGTTTCAGTACTTATACAGAGTAAAATTTTGCTATGCAGAAAAGGAAGAAATAAAACACTCTTGCACTAGTCTGTTAACAAGAATTACACTCTTAATTGTGATTTTCAGCTCTGTTGAAGGTATACATCCAAAATGGGTGTTTTATACCTGATGTTACCTCCTTGACGTAATTAGCCCCATTAAAATCTATTAAAGTAAACATGAAAGAAAGTAATTTGCATGAGCAAAGATTCTAAGAGTGAGATTTCTGTGGCTGTTATTTACTACTGGACTGAGAAAGGGGAAAAAAAAAGATATATTAAGTTTTAAATATGGCAGGTAACTGCAAACAAGAAGTTCTGTCCATTAAATGCTTTGATGGAGAACTGACCAGTGAAAAACCAGCCACTCCAGCCTTCTGATCCTCCTGTGTTCATAGTCACCATTAAAGCTGCCTCAGTGACTGTTCTTTGCCCTTCTGAGGTACAAAAAGAAAGCAGAAATATTCTTCACTATCTCATCAGGAATGTTAATATCATAAATTTCAAGCTAAAAGCATGATGCAAATTTAAGCCCATTGAAGCCTCACACACAGACCTTCTAGACGACAGAACTCTGGTCATCGGGAATGGTGTGAAGGGACTTCACACAGGAGAAACCATGTGGAAGAGTTTCCACTTATGAACTTCTCAAATAGATTTATTTTTGTTTTGCTCTGCAGTTGGTGCTGATGATGTGAACAACCTTGTACAGGTTTATGGTTCAGATTATTTGATATCTTTTTTTCTGCACTGAGTAAAGGAAAAGGAGGGAAAGATTTATCTTTGTGCCCTACTGTTTTGTCCTGGGTCTTTGTCCTTGGCCTGGATTCATAATGAGCTCTGTGAGCAGCATGAGCAAAATTGCTGGAAAACATCTATTTCCAGCTACTTCTTTTCCTTGTTTTCTCCTCCCCCTCCAAATTTTTAGCCTGCTCCTAAATATTTACTGCAAACAAGATTTATCAGTAGGAAACCAATGGTTACCTTTGTCTCAGTCTTTCCTCTTCTTTTTATATATCTTTTTTGCACTCTTTCTGCAATCTTTATATCACTGCATTAGCAAGTATACAACAGCATTATGTGCAGACATCCTTTCTTTCTCTTATGTAAGTTACTACTCAGTTGATGGAATTCAGATACAGAGGAGAAAGTTTCCCTTAAACTCAGTTATTTTCTGTTTCTCCAAATAAAATACAGAGAGAGGAAGAGAAGACAAAAAGGTGCTGACTTTAATGAAGCCTTGAAAATCCAGGGTGACAGTGAACATAAAAATAGAAGTGTAAATATGAGCTGAAAGCTGGACAAAAACATTTGAAGCCAAACAAAGAAAGTTTGCTACTAATACAATTATGAGGCTCATTGCAATAGCTCTTTAGTCTAAAATCACTTTATTTTCTGTTAAAATGAAACAAAAAAAATTACTGTCTTCTGATGTGGCTTTTCTACCAAGTGGTGGATATCAGAAATATCAGGCAATTATTCTTAAATTTGATAAAAATATTTAAATTACAAATGAACTTTTTTCCCCCAAGATCTTTAGTGTACCTGTCAAATAATAACTAGTAATCATTCTAACTCTTTAGTAGAATTCACCTTTTTCACAATATCTGGAGGAGACCAGGCAAGCAATGACATTTGATGGTGTTCTTGATTGCTTAAGAATAGCTAACAGTCTTGTATTTTTGTTACTTCATCTCTCTTACTTGTCCTCAATACCCTACTTGCTTTCTTCCTTTATTTGTAGTGTCTCGTGCTATGTTTTCTGACAAAGGAAAATGGAAAAGAATATCAAGTGTAGCAGCCTAAACACAAAACCAAAAGAATGCAGGATATATGAAATTTTGAAGAATAACTTGCTAAAGGCATAAAAATATTTTATTTTATTTTTTTTTTCAAATACATCAGAAGCAGAAAACCTTCCAGGGAGTCAACCAGGCCTACAGGTGAAAGAAGAACACTCAAGGAAGATAAGGCTGTGTCAGAAAAGCTAAATGAATTCCTTGCATCAGTGTTCGCTGCTGAGGAGCTTAGGGAGGTTTCCACACTGGAACTATTCTTTACAGGGGGACAAATCTGAGGAACTGTCTTTAAATTGATGTGTCAGAAGAAGAGGTTTAAGAACAAATCAATAAAATGAATAGTGACAAATCATCAGGACCAGATGGTATTCATGCAAGAGCTCGAAAGGAACTCAAATATGAAATTGCCAAACTACTCACTGTGGTGTGTAACCTAGTGCTTAAATTGGCCTCAGTACCAAAGGAGTGGAGGTGGGAAATATGATACAGATTTTTGAAAGCATTTTGGAGTGGCGAGGGAGATCCAGGAAGCTGTAGAGCAGCAAGTCTAATTTCTCTACTGGGCAAATTGATTGGAAATACTGAAAAAAATAAAGAAAAAAAGAGAAGAATTAGCAATGTTATGGAGAAATGAATTAATGGAGATGCTACAAGCAAAGAGTAAAGCAAAGATGTTTCCAGCCAATGATTGATTCTGTTTCTCTTAGATGCCTGTCAAAGGGCAGATCTGACTTAGACCAGGTATCTGGTATTCAGAGAGTTAAGTAATGAATTGGCCTTGTACTAGCTATTATAATTTAATGTAAAAAAAATTACAAAGTAATGTGGATTGCCAGTCTGAAGTAAAATATCAAGTATCAGATTAAAAAAAAACAAAACCAAAACCAAAACCAAACCAAACCAAAACAAAACAAAATAAATCCAAAACCAAGGCAAGAATCTTTTGATGTAACCATGGAACTCCTTGGCAGAATATGTTTTGGATGCTAAAAATATAAATAGTTTCAAAGAGCAGTTTGAAACCATTAAAGATTCTCAAGAGACATCAGATGTCCCATTCAGCTCAGAATCCCCTTGCATGTTTTACCATAAACTAGGAGTCTATATTGGAGAAGCATCTGTACTTGCTTTCTTCTGATTTTTATTTTCTTTAAACATCCTTTACAATCTATTTTTAAAAGACAGTAGACTAGATTTGATGGACTTTTCCCAATAGAGCCACTCTTATATTAAATTTTATGTAATTGGGTACAATATGACCAAGGAAAACTTTCAAATAAAACTCACATTGTATAAGGATTCCCTATATCAAATGTTTGATCCATTGGCCCAGTGTGTGACAGTAAATACCTCTGAAAGAAAGCTGTCTTCCTTTTAGGATCATTTAGCCCTGAGTATCCCAGAGGTCCAGTTTTTCATGTCTTTCTAGGTATCTTGCTGATATCTGTAGCTGCCCAGGAAGTTAGATGGCTTACCACACATCCATCTGTCCTTTCCAGACCTGTAACTGCTCACTCCATTTGGCAGGGTGGATGAACATTTTGTTCAATTACATTAAGGGTTTGATTTTAATTGTTTAATATTTCCATTAATAACGTCTCCTTAAGTCATCTGCTCAGATTTTGCAATGTTAGATTGTCTTTGAAACTGAGAATGAGTACAAATTAAAAAGAAAAGGGGCTAGTTAGCTCTCACCTGGCTTATGATGAAATGTTTCTGTATGTTAATGTTTTGGTTATTAAAATGAATAAGGACAGGGAAAAAGCATGGAACAGACAGCATCAGGGGTTGCCTTGAGAGTGTCTCTCCATGGAGGAGCAGCACTTTGGATCTCTCTGACAGGGGTGACAGATATTCAAGGCGGAGATGGCCCAGGTCACTGTAAGTATGGAGAAGAACAAAGAAAATACTCTGTACCTGTAAAGAAAGCACTGGGCAATGAAATTTGTACCCAAAGCAAAGCTGAGGAGATGGCAAATGAACCGCTGTGAAGCTGACCAAACTCGCACACAAGCGGAGGGGGGCGGTCCTGAAGGCAGGAGGTTGTTTGTTTAGAATGAACTTCCCTAAGTTTCCTCAGGAAAACTAGGATCTTAACCAAAACTAGCTGCACAAAACTGGGAAGGAGCAATGGAGAAACAGGTTGTGGTCCTTTCCACTGAAGAGGAGAAGCTGACAGATGAGAAGTGCAAGCAGTGATCTCCAATTTACGTAGGGGCTGGAAACTGAATCTGGTGTTCTGATTTTCCAAGACTGCTAAGCACATCAACAAAGTGAGAACATTTGCTTATGTTTATAGCATTCAGAGGAGGATTTTTCTTAAATTATGCCATCAAATTGATCAGCACACATTGCTAAAAAATAAAAAAATTGGAAAAAATTTGATGGGTGCTGGAAGTGTGAAAAGCCATGTGTGTCAAGGTGCCAGGTTTCTGAGAACTCTTGCTGGAGCTGTTAACAGATAAGTTCCAGACAAAACCATCTCATAAACTGTTGTGCTCTTAAGTTTTTGATAGCATGTCTCTGAAGCCAGCCATTTTTGGTTGAAAGCCTCTCTGGATTTTTAGAAAAATGCAGACGTTTCTGGGGAAACAACAAAAAAAAAGGACCTGAAACTCAGAAAGGTTTGAGGTGGATTCCAAGAAACAGAAGAAAAATTGAGAGGAAAAGACAGACAGAAGAGAAAGAAAGGAGACAAAATAGTGAGAAGAAGAAAGGGAATGACTCAGTACCTGTGAATAATGAGTAGTATGTATATGTATATGTATATGTATATGTATATGTATATGTATATGTATACATCTATGTGTGCCAGTGTGTGTGTACATATATAAAATACGTGTATCAAAACCACTTTTATTATTAAATAACTCATACCCCATACTGAAGGCTTTTTTCTGCAGATATGCACCAATGTTACTGACAGATTTGACGCTATCCAAAGGGAATTCTTGCTCTGGAGGCTCAAAGTCCAAGGCCAGTCCAAGGCACTTCTCACAGGATCCCATGGGAGCCAAAGGATTAAACCCTTGCAGTGTCTGGAAGCAGTGGCTCTTTAAAGTTTCGTATTTTGAAAATGAAATCAGCTAAGAAAAATTCATCCCAATAAAGTGAAACGTCTTGCCCAAATGTAAAAACCAAACCAACAAGCCAGGACTGTGAGGAAGAGAGTGCTCTAGAGGGGTTTTTTTGTAACAAATGTTCATACCTTGTGCTCAGAATAACCGTGAGCCAAAAGCCTCGAATATCGCTGAGCTGCCTTTTTAAACACAAAACCCTTTCCCCTTTTTTCATTTAGTTATCTCCTTCTCTGCTCTGTGGCTCAATCTGCATATGTTATTGGCCTCGATTCCCAGGGCTGCCACCTTAATCTGTAGTAGCTAATAGTACAACCTCACACATGGCCTGGGACCAGGCTCAGGTTAACAAGAAATCCAAAAGCAAATGGCTGGGGGAGGTTGCTATAAAATAACCACTTGGAAATTCAGGCTGTGATTTTTTTTCACATTTGCATGGAGGAAGCAAAGCTTTTAGTCTCAGAGGTTCAGTCAGATGCATTAAAAAGATGAACATTTTAGTTAATGTTCTAAGAAGATTTCTAAAAGCAGTTTTGACTGTGTACTATTAGCATTAATTAATTTTTATACTGAGACCAGCCGTTATATTAGTAGAATGCATATTTTAATCAATTTCTTCTTGCTGTTTTGTGGAAGTTAAAGGTAGCTTTGTGGTTTGTGCCTAGTTTATACAGTGCATTTAACTCAATGTGCCTTAGGTAATGCTCATCTGAGGTTCAATGTATACTCTAATCAGAGCATGATACAAGAATTACGAATGAAACCCCGACAATGGGGTTGTTTTCATTTTGGACCATAGTGGAATATCCCTTCAATAAACAGGTGCTTGAATCCATTATTAAATAACACAATACTCAACTGCACTATCATCAAAAGCAGGCATAAACAGTTAGGATTAAATCTCTTTCCAATAGCAGCTTACCTGCATCTGAAAGCAGCTGTTTGATATACATTTGCAATCATTCTGTCATTGGTAAATTTAAAAGAATACTGTGAAGTTATTTTTTTCAATGGTTTTCAGATTATTATTTTAGAAATATTTTCTCATTTCTTATGAGCAATTAAAAGATAGTAAAAAATAATGTTTTTCCTCATTGTTAATTTTTTTCTCGCTCTTGTTTGATAGTGAGTCTTTCTGCTCAGGATTGCTAAACAGACTTTAAAATTGGTAGTGTACTGATGTTTATTTCTTTAGTCATAAGCAGAACTGATGATTCAGATACAGGATGCTCAGACAGGGAAGTGCTCAGGATACCATCCACCCCACACTGTCCAGCCTCAGCAATCCCTCTTCTCCCTCATCTCTTGGCATTTCCTTCCCTTCACCACCCAAGGAAAAATGATGTTGTGTCTCAGCAGCAGAGAAAGGGGAGGCCAGCTAGGAGGTCAGACTTGGTCAGGATCAGGAGATAAAACTCAGTCCCACAAGAGGTTCATCTGCTTTTCACAATATTTTACTCAGGCCTCTCTGATCCCAAACACAGCAGCTTTTGTAAAGTACTAATTCACAGAATCAGAGTCATTAAGGTTGGAAAAGACTTCCAAGATCATCAAGTCCAACTGTCAACCCAACCCCACCATGGCCACTAAACCATGTCCCCAAGTGCCACATCCACGCGGTTTTTGGACCTCTCCAGGGATGGGGACTCCACCACTGTCCTGGGCAGCCTGTTCCAGAGAAGGAGATACGAAGTCCTGAAAGAGAAAAGAGAGTGTGAATAGGACAATAGGGGTTAAAAGGACATAAAAGGAGAAGGTGTAGTGGGAACTAAGAGATATTCAGAGATCTTTTGATACATGGGAGTACCTGAAAACCACAGTTTTTCAAAACAGATCAACTTTCATTCTATTTCTGCCTTCTCATGACAGACCTCCACTTATTCTCACAGTGCTCAGGGTCTGCCATCCCATGCCAGGGCTTGATCCATTCCCACTGAGCACAACTACACCAGAAGACATCGTCACTACCCTACTCCTGTCAATGTGCTTGCCCCTGGTTTGCCCTGGAAGTCATTCCTCACACTCACAACTGCATGGGATGGTCTCATGATCCCACCCTTTCCATGGTGCCCCTCTCCACACACTGCCCATCAAGTTTGTCCTTGTTGCCCTTGTTGCCCTTGCAGGACTTTTTGTTCTTTCTCAGCTCTTTGAGGTCCAAAGGGAGGTCAAGTTCACTGTACCAGAACATGTATACATACACTGTAAAAAAAGTCTCTGCCCCAAGCTGCTTCCAGGATGGACAGAGTGGAGAAACAAATTTTGAAGGGGAAATGGAAGCAAAACTCCACAAATTTACAACAGTACCAAGGCTGGTCTCCTGCCCTCCAGATCAGAAGTGCTTAGCTAGACTAAGCACTGTGTCAAGTGTCCTTCCAGGAATAACCCTCCCATCTTTCCCACCCACATGAATGACACAGTGCAGAGACTTCTTTTCTGAAAATACATATCTAAATTAACAGGTGGAAGAAAAAAGACCTTCAAGGGGATCCTGGGATGCATCAAAAGAAGCATGGCCAGTAGATTGGGAGAGGTGAATCTGCCCCTCTACTCTGCTCTCGTGAGACTCCACCTGCAGTTCTGTGACCAGCTTTGGAGCCGTCAACACAAAAAGGCCATGAATCTTTTGGAGCAGGGCTGGAGGAGGGGCCCCAAGATGATCTGAGGGCTGAAGCACCTCTTCTATGAGGCCAGGCTGAGACAGTTGGGGCTGTTCAGCCTGGAGAAGAAAAGGCTCCAGGGCAACCTTATAGCTGCATTCCAGTTCCTGAAGTGGGCCTAGAAGAAAGCTGAGGAGGCACTGTTTACAAGGTTGTGTAGAGATAGGATGAGGGGGAATGGTGAAAGAGGGTAGATTTATATTTGGCATTAGGAAGAAGTTCTTTATGACAAGGGTGGCAGATCACTGGCACAGGTTGCCCAGAGAGGTGGTGGAGGCCTCATCCCTGGAGATATTCAAGGTCAGGCTTGATGGGGCTCTGAGCAACCTGATCTGGTAACAGTGTCCCTGCTCACTGCAGGGGGAGTTGGGCCAGATGACCTTTATAGATCCCTTCCAACTCAATGCATTCTGTGATTCTATGTGGCAATGACTTCAGTTTCCACCACGACATAAAACAGGGCCATCAGTCTCTGCCATTCTGTCATTCAGTAGATTTCAAAAACAAAGCGTTGTTAATTTTCTCCTGTATTAGTAACTCATATTACTGATTACTGATAAAATAAGCATACATATGCTGGAGGTATTTGGCATAAACAAGCACCAGTGGATTGCACATTGGCAAGCCTACAGTGATGTTAAGTATTTAGAAGACATGTGGAGGAAAAAAAATCACTGTAAGTGATGCCAGAAAAAGTTGCCACTTTAAAGGATTCTGAGATTGAAAAATCCAGGGAAAATTCCATGATTGTACAAACAAGTTACCCATTACCATCCCAGACCATTCAGGCTCCAAAGATATCACATACCTGTCCTTGCTAACATCTGTAATTCTGTTTTGATGCCCATTCAACCCTAACTCCCAGCTTAGATTAAGATCTGGTTTATGAGAGCAGGGCCCAGCCAATGTTGCACACAGGCTTTGGGAATGACTTTCTAGCCTTTCCTTGATGCAATTGCTATCAATCACCTAGAAATGAAGACTTCACTAGTTCATTACTAGTTCCCTGAGCCAGCCAGCCTCCCCAAATGCTTCATAAAACTTCTAGTTTTCTAATATTTAAATTAAGTATTTCAATTACTTAATACTTAGCAATGTTGCTTATATTTCTCTTGATTTTTCTTTTCGCACATGGACTTGGTTGGAAAAACTTCTATATCAAATGTATATCTTAATTAAAGATAAGCTGTTTTAAGTGCAGGAAAATTAAAAAAATTCAAAGTTATCATTTTTCTCTCTGTTTCAAAGATGCAAATACCAGAAAGAGAGCAGTTAGACTTTAAAAGAAAAATTTATGAGTATTTCCCTCTTGGTACTCCTTCCAGTGCTTCCTAATTAAGGACAAGCCAATACAGTATCATGTACCAATCTGGTATTTATTAACAAAGCTAGTCATGATTTTTAACTGATTATTGCTCAGAGGATCCTCCCCTCATTAATATAAATGAATTAGGAGGAATAGTGCCAAATGTTTCAAATGGGAATTAACATGAGACTGCAAGGTATAATTAGCTGAAAACGCTAAATACATCAAAGTATAAATTTGTGTGTGCATATATATATATATATATATGTCTATATATGTGCTGCATTTATATATTATCTAAAAATATTACGTGTAGGTACACATAGTGCACATATCAGCTTAAGTGCAATTTACAGATGTATACATACCCGTTTTATCATACTATACCCTGTAGCTGGGGAAAACAAGGTATAAAACTGAAAGAGGATTACAAAATACCAGGAACAAAAATAGAGAGATATCTGTACAGGATAACTTTGATAACATGTGATTTAAGGCAAGGAGTTTCTGAAACAAATACCATTGCAGGTTCAATATCACAACATCATTGTCTTGCTTTCTGTTAGTCTTATAATTGTGTAATTTCTCCTCTTTTTCTGCTCGTATATGTGTCCGTGTGCATCTGTGTCCATGTGGACTTCTGAGTGCATATCTGTAAATTCAGCAAGGCTGAATCACCACAGCTCAGACAATAATTTTACAGTGCATTTCAGATACTTAGATTTGTATTAGACTTTTTTTCAGTGATTGCGACACCTTCAGCAGCTGTTAGGGGGAGTTGCAAGTTACTTGGGAAACAGAGCAGCGGGGTCAGGATATCAAACAACAGCCAGAGATAGAGGCAAATCAGGACATGTAACAAAAATATGTTTCACCCTTGTTTCACAACTGTGCTCTGCACTCAGCTGGGAAAATAGCCTTTCTTTTCATCACCTTCCAAAACCAAAGCTAGTCAGTAAGGTACAATGATTACGGTCCAAGCAAGCTGAGAGCTGAGCTACTATAAGTCTTGGACCTGTTGGACCTGTTAATTCTACACAGAGGTGTAAGAATGGACTTACACAGAGGGTAGCCAAATGTTGCTGCGAGGAAAGGCTTTGTCCAATACCCTGGATTGATTTTCATGTTTCAGGAGGAAGTCACAGCTACTACGAACCAGAGAGGGTAGGGACAGATACAGACCCAATTTAAATGGGGAGAAGAGAATGGATGGCACAGCTCCATGGTTACAACCTCATGTCATGTTGCAAGGTTATTTGCTGTACCTCATAGCTGAAATGAAGGCCTAGTGCTTCTATTCTCAAACCACTCTTCAGCTTTGGACTGAAGTCTCTAAAATGTATCCAGAGTGAAAAAAAGACACTAAACCAGCACTGTTCTCACAGTCTATCAGCCACAGCTATACATAGGGATCAGCATTTTGTGTATAAGAGCTGCTAAACTGGATCAGATCAAAGGTCCACGTATCCTGTCTTCAACTATTGATGGTATCAGATATTTAGCGAAGAAATAAAATAGAATGATCATTCCTTAAATACAGTCAACTTGCTACCAGCATTTGGCAACTTAAAGATTCCTTTTAGGTAGTTACATGAGGTTGTTGTGTCTAATAGTTCCAAAAAGAGGACACAATAACTTCGTGTTTGACCTACATGACTTTGTCTAATCTTTTATTTTTAAGCCATTTTTCCTATTGGTCCCCATATTAGTCTCTAACCCCTAAGCATAATTTTGTGAGGAAATACAAGCATCTGTCCTCTTATATTTTTACACTGTAGTCCGGTCCTTTCACTGATTGCCCCCTGGTTCCTCTTCTTTTAATGCTTCTTCCATTTCCACCTTCTCCAAGCCATTCATTACATAGTAGGCTTTCCTTCTTTCATTATCTTTTTTTCCCCCAGTTAAGTAGCCAAGTGTACTTCAAAGTTCATGGGATATGGAAATTGTCACATGAAAACAACTTAATTTGAAATAAAAATCTTTTCACATCATACTCATATTTATTCTTTGCTACAACATCACTAGTGCTTATCTGCTATCTTAAAATATGCCTTGGAACATGCTTGTAATGTGAAAGCTTAAGAGACTACAAGCAATTTAAGGTAGAGGCTGTCCTTTTTGCGTGTGCATTAACACATATGATGATGGGGCCTTTAAATTCAACTGCAAAAAAACATAATAAATGAAAACAAACGTATGGAATAGTAGCACACATATAAAAACATTTAACAGTCTAAGCTGCTCTAATATAAAAGAAATGTAGGGTTCATAATGTTTGCTTTCACCAGTGGAAAAAGTCCTTTATGGGCTTACTTGCGTAACACACACTCGTGGTCATAACTGCTTCACTGGTATTTTAACCTTCAGGATTTCTACTCCTCTAAATATCTAATTAGTACTGCTTTTTAAATGGTTTTATAAAAGCATCTTGGCATGTATGCACAGAATGGCCTAGTGCCAAAGTACCATAACGTGCAGGAACAGTAATGACTCTGTCTCTGCACTGACTCTGTGATAGAATATGATCGGAAAAAAATCAAATGCAAAGCTGACAAGACAGCTCACATTTCTGCTAGATCTCATAAACCCTACCCAGAGCAAGGCTTCCATATCTTTGACTGGCCTTTGGTGGTTTTTTAGACATAGAGCATGTATTCTTTTCCTTTTTGCCCTCTTCATGTCATCCTTGACCTACACATATTGGTCATACACTTTGGTCAAATCCTATCACCTCTGTGAGACAGCCATGGGGGAAGAAGGCCAAGGCATAAAGGAGCTTGTCAAAGGGATGTTTTATAGATACTCAGAAGATATTTTCTACGGCAGAGCATCTAAGAAGTTTGATTTTGCTCTGGAGCCACAGCCTGATGCACTGCATGGGCTAGTCAGCAGATGCAGAACTCACTGTACGCAGACAGTAGAAGTTAAAGCGCATAGAGATGTATTCAGCCAGGAAGCCTTTTCTGTTCATTGACATATCCTGTAAAGAGCCTTTTTGCTAAGCATCTGAATGATTTGAAGACTTATGCTAGAGCAGAAATCCCAATGAAGGGCTTAGGTTCTGACCTAATGCATTCTCCCACTTGTCCAAACTAGTCCTTAGCTCAGTCTCAAAATCAAAGTATGATGTTATCCACTTCTGCTTCCATGCAGATAATATATAGACTGTAGCAAGTACATCCCATGCACCAGCAAGGCCTAGCTAACACACTGGTCCTTTGGTGCCACTAGCAGTCCACAAAATTCACAGTCACCCTCAGATTGCTCTAACTCATGGCAGGGGACAAAAGCTGGCTAATGATCAGTCAGTGCAAGGTGGCATCTTTGCTCACACCTCCCTCCCAATTAGCACTCCTTGCTCCTTGCCTGCAGCAGAAAATCTGGGCCTTTATATTATTTTCCCACAACAGCAGCCTCCATCATTAATTAGTGTATGGAAGCTCTGGACATCCATTGGGAGCAGAGAAAAAACATGCTCCTGTGACAGTGCTACTCATGTTAACAACTCCAATCCCCCTCAAGCTGTCAGTGACACATCCTTGAGCTTCTGGTGACCCTGCACAAGACCTTCCTTTGGACTCGAGGAAGGAAACACTGAAATATACAACCCATGAAGATTATGGCTTCCTGACTCATGATTGTGTTATCTGTATCTGATAGGGTTCGAGCTGAGTCCAAAGCCCTTACTGTAACTGGAGCATTGGTAATGTCTCTATCCCACACATACTTGCTGTTGACTAATACTGCACTTTAGCTAACAAAGATGTATATTTCTCTGTAGGGACCTGATTTGGGTATCCCCTCTCTGTTCTTCCACCTATTTTCCCAAAACTTGTAGGAATGAAATGTCTTTGGACCTTAAAATCACCATCAGGAGGCTTACAATAAGAAATCAAACCAACAAAACAACACCTTGGGGGAAAAATAATTAAACCCATAGTAAATCTGAGAAATGTTTGTTCTTGTACTTTGATTCCAGTAGAAATCTAGCTAGACAAGATATTTCTCAAACAAGTTGGAAGTTATAATTGTCTTTTAAACATTTTGAAATAACCACGGATAAGAATGGAAATTGTAGATATCTGATGAAATTTTCTGTGGTTCATTAGTCACTAATAATGTCACATTTACTTTTTGTATGACACCAGGTACAAGGAAAGAGTATACACTTGGCATATGTGCAATATCAATCAAAAACACTATTAAAAATAAATTGAGAAACAAAGAAGCAGTTTCCCACTAAAAATTAGTTTTCCAAATTTATGTAGCCTTTGTACAGCTGTAGACATTAGTCCAGAACTGTAAACACTTTTGCCCAGCAAAGAACAGCTGAAGAATACATGATTTCTTTTCTCTGTAGTTTTATTACAGAAGGAAAAGGTCCTGGGGAAGTCACCATCTGCCCAGTTTAGATCACGGCTGTACTACCAGACTCTGCACCTTGTACTGATTAGGGTCCCCGAGTCCTGGTTTGACATCCACTTGGTTCAGTTTAAATCTGCAAATGGTTCGAGGTCAGGCCGTTGGCTGTTGTAAGGTGCCGATCCGCAATCTGAAGGGGATATCCCCAGGATATTAAATCTATTGACCTATTGACACAAAATCTCTGATGGTTGAAAAGAGCTGTCAGTCATGAGCAGTGGAGCCTCTGCTAAGCAGGATATGAAGTAAAACAAGCACGTTTTTGGATTATTCCTTAACAGTATCCCTGTTCAGATTTTATTTTGACCTTGAGCATGGGTTAACTCCTATGATGAGGGTTTGCCAGTAAAAGGCCAAGTCATCAGTCCAGATCACAAGGGAAAATTAAGTTTAAACACCAGCTTCGTTCTTAAAAAGTCAAATAATGCTTCTGGCATCAACAAGTACCAAGTAAAATTCTGGTTTTTTCTATTCACATTCCTTCTCATCCTTGTCCCATTAACGAAGAGCACGTACCTAATGTGTCTGGTATGGTATTATCACCTATAGAATATGTCGCCATCATTTTTTCACTGGCTGCTATCTAAGCATATATGCCATTGGGCAGAAGAACTCTTACACTACCCCCTTCCCCGCCACAACCTCAACCTTCTACGTCTGTATTGGATTGGAAAAGAAAAAGTTCTATATCTTACCTAAATACCCATATGGAGGGCTGCAGATGAAAGAAGGATGAAGAGGGGCTAAGGACCAGGTCAAAAATAAATGTAGAGAAGGCAAAATATTTCAGCTGTCTCTTAAAATATAGAAAGTTAACTCAGATCAAATTGATTCCAGAACAGTATGCATTCTATTCCAGCAATATCTATTGCCATATGGGACTTTTAAATACTGGGTTTGGAAAGGAAAGCAAAGAACACAAGGTAGCCTAGTTAAAAACGCACCAGAAGTATGAAGACAGCAGCCCAGTCTGTTACTTGATATTCAAACCTTCTCAAAACTTTACTGGGATTTTTTTTTTCTTGTTTCTTCTTGGGGATTCTATACTGCTATGATCAAACACTTGACAACCATTTTCAAGTAATTTTGCATGATTTCCATACTGAAGAAGTATTAAACATAAGATTCCAAGAAACTAGTCAGACTCTGGGCATTTTGCTATTTTCTCCAGCATAAACACCCTAACCAGTGTCCCTAAGTATAGTACAATATCATGCTATTTTTCCTCATAGAAAATTCAAAGCTTTTATATGTGTTCATATTTGTTATACATTTGGATCAAATATCTCTTGAATATGTAGAAGGGAACAATGAACAACAATATTTTGGAGTGTATTTGGCAATGAGTTTTCAGGTATATCTACCTATCCTGTGATGCATTTAAATTCTCTTCATGAACAGCTTAGAATAAATAAGGTTTTTAGCACTACGTCTGGAGTTAAAAGAATATACAAATCAAGTAAAAGTATGTTAAAAAGTAAAGTACAACTGTGAAATAACAGAATACATTTTAAAAGGTGGAAGTGATACAGTCTAATGGCAAATGAGTCATCTAAATGGCATAACAAGAAGAAAAATACACATGAATTTGGCATTACAGTCAGCATCACAATTGTTCTGGTAAGAAAGGAAGGGGAGAGAAAGAGAGACTGATTTGGGATGGCTAAGTGCTGTTTATTAGCAAGGAAACGCGTACTTAACTTTGTAAAAGTTACCTTTTTATAACATTTTGGGGCTTTTCAGCTGATAAATGTAAATATTAATCATTGTCTTCCAAACTACTACACTAAATTTCCCTTTCACTTACATCTCAGAGTGAGGCACTTATATAGAAACAATTGCACTCTGTTCATTAATTTGAAGCCGTTCTGCAGTGATTAACATGTGAAGTCTGCCAAAGCATTTTTTAAGGCTGGTTTTGCATTTTTGTGTCTGTGTGGTTAGGATCACCTGAAAATGCTCTAACTCCCAACATCACATAACACTGAAATATCTTTATCATTCTTTAAATCCAATGTGAAAATGTTTTTAAAGTGTAAGTATGCCTCATATAAAGAATAGAAAATCTATTTGTCTCTTCATTTCAAGAGATGCATTACTATCTCAGGAGCTTGTTTAAAGGTGACCTACAAATAATTTACCAGGAGTCAGTTTTATATGGCTCATACTTCATGATGAATGAATGAAGAATGCCAAAAGGTTTATTTTAGTCTTGTTACTTCAGTGAGGTTTTGGTTTCTTGGTTTTTGGGTTGTGTTTTTTTTTCCTTTGAGATATCTTTAAATGTCAGGTTTGGTTTTCTTGTATTTTAATCACTAAACTGACTAGTGATTTAAATGTACATATCAGCATGGTTGAGGAAGATGGGGAAAGAAGAAAGATTTTAAACTTACCCTCTCCAAAAGGTTATACTGCAGTACAGCTCAGTGGTGTTAACAAAGGAATCATACAAAAAGTAACACAGATTATCACTAAAACTCTTTTCTTTTCCTTGATTCATTCCCCCGTTTATCTTTCTGAATGTTATGATGTCAGCATTTCACCAGCATTTCAGGCATAGATCATAGTAAATGGAGTTGGATATATAACAGGAAAAAGAAGGAACAGAGAGTGGGGGAAAAAAACCCAAGTCACAACTATCAAGTCCTTTTAAATTTAATAAAGTAGCAAAAATATAATCCAAGTTTACGTTCACATTTTCCTTGTTTATCTTTAACTCACTCTTCAAAAATACCTAAACCTACCATCTAATGTAGAGAGATACAATCCCAAGAATTTAAGTTTTAAGGATTTTTTTAACCTATAGTCCTTCTTTCTAACTAGAGATGGACTGAAGAATACAGCACTGATTTGCAACAGCAAAAGATGTGACAATTCACATTCAATTCTGTTTAACCGAGCATGTTATGCATGATGCGTGAGAGAGTCACCTTGCTCCTCTACATCAACACCTGGAACAGGTATGGAGGCAGCATGCTTAGACATTGGCAAGCAAGGAGCATCCTGTCTTATAAAATAAGGTCCCCATCTGTCCATCTTGGAAGCAACAGCATAGCATGTTTGGCATGGACCCTAATTCGAGCACTGTGATGAGGATGTCCTATTCAGCCAACCAAGAGTGTTGTTTTTTGTCTAACTTCCCCATGTTTGCAGCCAGAAGCCTGAGGCCTTCTGGCCCAAGTACCTAATAGCCATTTATTTCATAGCCACTACTTAAGATGGCACACTTATGAGGTAAAAGACAATCATGATGAGACAGGGAAGCGAGGTAAATAATAACCAGAAAGATCCTCAGCCTTTGAGAAATGCAGGCAAGTGGCAGTCCTGTTGCTTGCTTTCACTGATGTAGGAAGTATTTTTGCAATATATATAAAACCAAGTTAATCAGTTTTGTAAGGCTTTGCAGATGAAGGTCCACAGCTGTGAGTAATACTGCAACTCTGAATGGAGATGCGTTGGCAAAGCTGTATGAAGCTGTTTTGCATAAACTCATGCCCATAATATTCTAGCTCCTGGCTGGTGCTACCTGATGTGTAAATGCTGCAGATCCCTTCTTCTTACCTGTCTTAGTGCTTTGAACAAATCCGAACAGAAGTGGTTACTTCTTGCCTGTTTTAGTTTCATGCTATTGCTTTATCCCCCCTCAGTATCACCTAAAAACCTCTCTCACTGAAGCCACATCAGCATCAATAGGTTAGAAAGAACTGCCTGATATTTTATCCATGCTACTAATCCCATTGGAAAAAGAAGTGGTTGATATGAATTTCCTGGATTATTTTCATTAGCTTTAACATTAAAAGAGAGAGAGGAAAAGAGGGAGAGAAGGAAGGCAGCTCAGTTCTCTGACCACAGGGTGGTCACAGTCTTCAGTGAAAAACCAATGGATTTATGCCGTTATGAAAGGGAACTAAATGCCCCCAATCATGAAGACAGGTTTTTGGGATCTAAGACCTTAGGCTTGCACTAAGAAAGGTGTACCCTGCAGAATGTAAGGGTGGAATGGGCAGCAATGCATCACCCTCCTTTCTGTCAGCTACTGACCTTCACCTCTCACACATCCTCCTGAAGTGGGACATAAGCGCAGCACCGGTTCATTTACTCTGAGCCACACTCTGCTCCTTCTCCACCCTACCAAGCTGTTTGTGGATGCTTGCTGGAGCCATCTTGAGTGTATTTGCCACCAGCTGCTTCCCACAACCCCGTTGCTCCCCTACCCACCTCCAGAGTGTTACACCACACTGCAGGAGCCCACAGTGCCATTTGCCAACACCATCTGCCGGACCTCCTGAGCCAAGATTACCTCCTCCTAAACCCACACCCTTCCTATCAGGGTTTCAAAGCCTGCAAACAAGAGGTCACAATCTGAAAAGAAAGGCTCAAAAAATCTGGAGCTGCTGTTCTTATTCCCAGCATCTCTCCTTTCTCTTTCCAGCGCACAAACATCCTCCTCATCTTGCAGTAACTGTTCTGGGGGAGAAAAAGAAAACTGCAGAACAACTTCTGGCTGCTGTTTAAGCACACAGCCAGCCACATCAAAGCTTTGAGGGTATAGTCCTCATTATGTCTTTCTATCTCCAGACTGTCCCAGTCCAAAGAACTGAAACTAAAGAGCCAGATGGTGGACATGTACACGTGTACCTAAATCCCTGTCTCTCCCTTGCGAAGTCTTTTAACAAAATGTAGAAGTTGCCTATTCCCGTATCTCATGCTTGTGAGATACTGACTGCTTCCAGCACATCCTTAACCTCCAGAAATCTCTTGTTTATACATTTCTCCCTTTCATCTCTAAAGTATCTGCATTGAATTTACCCATCCCAGCAGTACTGAAGAACTTTATTCTTCCTCTACATAGCAAACATTCTGGTGCTTTTATTGCTATTCTCTCTTTGCTGAGAAAGATCTCTGCTTACGATCTTAGACTTCACCACATGTTGCAGTAGAAATATTCCTTCCTCTGGGCCCTGCATGCAATTGTCAAGAACCACAGTTCTTCCACTTCTCCACTAAGCACATGGGCAGATTTCTGAGGAGAAAACCTACAAAAACTAGTATTTACATGGAAAAAAAGTCAGGTTTTTACACTGAAGCCATGGGGGTCTTTCTTCCATTTTCAGTTCAAACAGGTCTAAAAACGCAAAGAGTAATTTTTACCTTTGAAAACCATACTTCTACAGTGTTTTCACTCTGCTGCTGGAGAAAAGAGAGAGAGGAGACCATAACCCCCAAGTTCTACTTCTGCTTTTGACTCTCAGCCAGCTGCACGATGTCTCAGTTCTTTCAGTCAAAGCATTCCTCAGTTTACCAATTCTCAAAGTTTGTACAGTAACACCAATGTAGAAACAGGAATGCAGAGAAGAAAGGCAACTGTTGGCAAATGACTTCAATGCTGGCAACAGAAAATATTGGATAACTTATTCTTTCAAATTAAAAATGTGATAGATTATTCACATATCTATACCTAAACTCAAGCCATGAATCCGCCTGTAAGTGAACCACTGCTACATGAACCCTGCACTCTGTTTATAAGGCACATTGTTTCCTTTATAAAGCCTACAGAAGCTAGACTTTGATTTGAATATAATAAAATTGCAGAAACAGCAGAAGCTGGCCATGTAACTCCTATTTTAATGAATACCTAAAGTAACAGTCCTCTAAGCCATTGTGCCATCTTTCAACTCTTGTCCCTCCCTCCCCCTTTCTGCACCAAACTCAAGGAAAAGAAAAACTGATTGGCAGGTACTGTAGCTGGCGTGAATAACCACGACTATATATCTTGTCAAAAATCAGCATGTACTTTAAAAAAGAAGAAAGTAAAATATGAAGATAAGAGGAATAATCTGAGGCTCTCCCATATTCTCATTCAAATTTTTCTATTTAGATTTCACTATATTTCCTTTTTTAACCTTCTCCTGCAGGTCTTTATATATAGGACAAAAAAAAATCCACTTCTGTCATTTAAAGCATGATGAAAGTACCAAAGAAAAATCTATTTTCAGCTGTTTCTCGTTAGAGCACTTTTTTGCCACTGTGATGAAAGTCGATGCAAAGAAAGAAAGACGAGTCACTGATGAAGATGAAGAAGCATTTCTGATCAGCCATCTGTTCAACCAATTAAACCCCTCGCAAATAAAGTTGTGTATACGTATATAACTAACCCATAAAGATATACATATCTATGTGTATGCTGCCATGCAAACACATACATATAAATACCATGTAAAGTCTACTTTGCATATACTAAACTCTGCTTACATGCTGAGCATGGCTAATTAAATGCACACGTAGAGAAACACCGCAAATGGGAAATAGAATTTGGCCCTGCTGGAGAACAAAGCCTTCTCTATTAGCATCTTTTTCTCTTAATGGTCCTCATGCAGTAAAAATAAAGTCCAAACACTATAATTTCACTCCCAGAAAAGTTACAAATACTGTAGGTATCTTTAGAAACAGCTGCAAAAGTGGATTCACTTCTGACAAGATTGGTGTTAATTACCAGTGAGGACTTCAGTATAATACTATTTAAATCATTTTAAATTATCCCTCTCAAAAATTAATTTTTCATCAAAGATTACACAAAAAAATCATGATATCATCTCTGCAGCTGCGATTTAGTAATAATTTCATCTATTATTACCAATGTCAGTTAGATAAAAGAAAAATGGCATCCTACTGTGCTGATTCCAGCATAGGCCATATATAGAAATTTTTAACTATCACTTATAATCGCCTTGATGAGCTTAAACCTCCTCTCAATTAACACCCTAAATGACACTGAGACATCTTAATGGAGGATGTAAGTAAAGGAAAGAGACTTTAATCAAAGAATAAAAAGAGAAGTGCCAAGCGAAAGGAGGAAGTCTGGTGCACCTCTCAGTGTCCAATCACACTGGGGTCCTTTATCTTGTCTCGAACTTCTTGTCATCTTTATATTGTGACTGTAACTTCACAGCAGCCACAAGAAGGGATAAAAAAAAACAAGTATGCATACCCTTATCTGCAGTTTGCATCCACGCCTGAGAAAGATAGTGGGGGAATACACTGAGCAGGCAAACATGGATTAAATGAAACTGAAGAGACTGTGAAAAATAACATTATTATAAATTACAATAAGCCTTACTCCATTTTGGTTTCTACTTCAATAGTGGTTCAGGATCAATCTTAGTCTGGAATACAGTGATTTACATACCATTCAGTAAACCTTGAAAGACCGTGTTCTGATCCTAACATCCCAATCTGAATAAAAGTTCTGCTTTCACAGCCAAGATGTAATTATACTTCTAAAGAGCTTAGTTGCCAGAAAACCACATAAATGTTTGCTTAAATGGCACCTACAGTCGATATTATTAAGGGCATTCTTGTCTCTCTTAGCATACCTCTAAGACTCCCAGTACAAGCACATATAAGCATACGCATACTGGGTTGTTGTGATAGTACTCTTCAGATTTCACAAAGGTTGAGAAATAAGTCTCTCTCAAGTTACCCAAACTTGTGAACCCAACTTTACAACCATCAGAGTAACCACACAGATGTAGTAAGCTGATAATCTTCAGTTAGCCTCTGCAAAACCACTGGGCAATGACTAGGGCCTGGGAACCGCTGGTTTAGGCCGCACGTGGCCCAAGGGACAGGTAACGGGTGGTTTTGCCCTGGTAGATGACTCAGTGACAATCTGCCAGCTCTGATAAGGAAAAAGGACTTTGGGAAGGGTAGTCACAGATACCTCAGAGGGATTGTGGGAGGTGCTGTGAGAGCCCAGGAACCATACGTCTCTGCTGTAACAGCTAATAGGGCTGTTGAGTTTTGAAGTATCCAGACAACAAGTAGAAGTTCCTGATGACTGTGGCTGTTCCCATGTCGGTAATTCAAAATATATATATATTGTTTCACGGACTGATATTTTTTCAGTTAATTCACTCATAATGAGAAGCAAATTAATCTCTGGGTGCATTAATAGTAAAAAAAAAATCTAATTAAAATCAGTCATGGTATTTCATTTCTTTCAAGTGTTTGTTTGCCTGTTAGAGCTTCACTAACTGTTAGCTACAAATAATACCAGTTAAGGATTCTGCTCATTTTGATTAGCGAATAATTTGCAAATGGATTTAGCTTTTATGTGTCATAGGTATTTGTTTGAATAGTTCGTCCAAGCATTTCAGCTTGTGGGTTGCTTGCTTCAGCTTTTCACTAGTCATTCCTATTCTTGTGTTAAGCACACAGTATTTGTGACACACAAAGTACTGTTAAAAGAGCCCCTCAGGTAAAGGTAAGAAATACTCCAACCTGTGCTCCATGACAGGCACAGTATCCACTAAATTTAGTCACTGCTGTTACAAAGAGATTGATCAAACCCAGCGAATTATTTCCTCTCCTGTGCTGGATGATTTTAGATGCATGAATATTACATAGCAACTAATAATAAGCAATGGACTGTGTATTTTTAGGGAGAAATTTGCAGATGTGCAGTGATTCGTATTAATATCTGTGCAACTTTCAGCATTCACAAATATTACCCTGCCATGGGGCAGCTGTCTGAATATTTCCAACTACAGCTTTCTGTGACTCACAATTAAAAAACAACCTTCCAACATTCACTCTTCAAACTGGTTTTGTTAAGGCTTTTTTTTACCCCCATTTGGACTTGTAGCCAAACACATTTCTTTCTCCAATTAAATTTAAAGAGGGTTGATTTTGCATATGTAATGCACAAGGTAGCAGCAAAGTAATGCATGCAATTAAAAAAGAATCCCTAAGTATTCACTGATCTGAAGGTTGGCAGTCTATCAGTTTACAGAAAAAAAAATAAAGCAAAGAGATTTACAGAAAGAAAATATCTTGTATGGAAAAGAAGCATCACTTCTGCAACTGCTGCGCTAACAGAAACTGCTGTATGCTCCACTGCTAAACACTAAGCACACCGGCTTAAAGACAACAGTGCCTGTTCTGTGTGATCAAGGAAACATTTATTTCTTATCCAGCAGAAGAACTAAGTATGTGGCTTTTAACTTTGTCTCCATGCTGCTGTTTTACCAGTATGATAATCATTTCTGTTGATTACAAGCCTGGGAAAAAAAAAACGCCTTTTCTGATCAAAATAGCTGTGGCACCAAGGAGCCTAAGGCAGACTTGGTAATGCTGCTATCAAAAGGAAGTCCTTTTCCTGGAATTGGGTTTGAGCTGCCTCAGCAAGTGACTCTCATAAAATGCACCTCTTCAGAGGGATGGGAGAGTGCCAGTCGAGCCACACTGCGAAATACTTTCAAGTGCAGACAAGCCTGAGAGCTCTGATATTCAGAATGAGCTAAACAAATGCACATTTCAGTGTGGATGGACGTTCTTGCACTGGTTTATCATTTTGTGACTCAGGTTTAAGCCAGTATTAGGAAGTTTTGCAAGGCAGTTAAATCAATCAAATGCTGATCAAAAGAAAAAAAAAGGACTTTTCCACTCATATTCTGCTGCTTCTATTCTTTTCTATGCTAACTAATTTAGTTCACTAAACTGGCAGAAAATGGTGCACTGGTATTTGTTGTGTGCATTTTCTGCCTGTATTGTGAGCTGTTATAAATACAAACAAGCTCCAGAGCTAGCATGAGAAGGAAGGAGGAAGACAGGTTGTTTCCCCTCAACCTCGCCAGGATTTTGGGATTGTCCTCTGGGGAAACTATCCCCTTAAACAGTGCTATGTCACTGCACCCTGAGTTATCACTTTGGCCACATCAGAGCTAATTTTCTGACCAAATTTGGAGATCTCTGGTAAGAATAAAATACAAGTCTTGCACAGGAACAGCTGATTTTTTTCAGAGGGGGAATAAATGACACCAGTCTGGCAGTTGACTTCTGTTGGCATTGCTGTGTTGATTAAGATTGTGAAGCAAAATGAACCAAAAATAAAAAGACAGAGCAAGCAAACCACACTTTCCTCTCCCAACCAGCACTGCTATGGCAGCAGCTCCCCTGACATCTATGCCATTTTATCTACAAAAGAGTACTTTTGCCCTATACTTATCTTGTTCAGGAAGTTGTATCAGTTTATCAGCTTTTTGTGCCAGTGTAAACTTAGCCTCCAATGGAAGTGTCTGGCAGTCTAGCTGTATCACAAGCCCTTTCTAGCTGGGAGATGGTCATAACAGGAACCTTTCGGCTTTTGATTATGAAGAAAGCTTATATTTCAGTGAATGCCCTGCCATGAAGCTGCACAGCTGCTATGAGGGTGCTATTTTTGCTTCTTCAGTCACCACCTTTCCAAACAAAAAAGAAATTCTGCGTGTGCTCTGAATAACAATAAAAATAATTCTATTCAAAATGAATATACTGCATTTGTGTCCTTTTATTTCTTTGCCAACAATAAAGGAGTTCACTCTAAAATCCTCAACATTCTGCAATTGCTTGAGAGCCAGGACAGCTCTCAAGCCAGGTCTAAATTATAAAGTGTTGTTGACAAAGCTGTTTCAGTCACAAGCGTGAAAAAAATCACACCCTTAATTGATATAGATACGCCAGCAACACCCTCTGTATAGATGCAAGAATCCCTTTGCTGGCATGGCTTATGTCACTCAAAAAGGAAGTTGAAGAATAAAGACTTCTTTTGCCAATATATGTTTTTACTCTGGTACAGCTCAGCCAACAAAGCCTGTGCATCATGAACCAACAATTCCCAAATTTTCTGTAGTCAAGCCTTGCCTGGGAAAATTGTCAATGTGCAACACCTTTTTGTATCCAGCTCCCTTCCCCCACATTGGGCTTTTGTTTCCACCTTGTGTCCCTCTTCTTGCTTCCCATCTCTCTGGCACTTGTTCTGTGGGTGCCCTGTCTCTCTATCACCTCATGAGTCTTCTGCTTTCTGTGGGACCACTTCTGTCTGGAGTCACTCAGACATGGTCACCTCATCTCTCCTAGCACTTGTGGTGTGTAGTTGTAGCTGAATTCACTGGTTGAGAAATCTTGGTGCCAACTTACACAGTCTGTTAAAATGAAATCAAGAAAAGGCTTTCCATGTTACCACTTAGTTTTGTCACTCTCACCAGTGACAATCACCGAATCTCAGGATGGTTGAGGTTGACAAGGACCTCAAGATCATCCAGTTTGATCCCAAAGCCAAACCAGAGTCAACAGTCGTTCAGGATCTTGTCCAGTCAGACTTGGAATATCTCCAAGGATGGAGACAATGGAAAACTCCATGTTGGAACCAGCATAATTTAAAACATTTCCCCAGGGAAAACATCTCAGAGTCTGCACAGACTCCAGCAGCTTTTTCTTATTTAGTTCCAATACCATGTAACTGGCAGAGAGACAGTTACCGATAGAGAACATGCATGGGAAAAAAACAGAAATTGGAGTTGCTATATTGATAAAAGAAGAAACATTTAAAAAGCAGGCATCAATTGTGGAGCTAAAGCTGATCGATTTCCTGTAGTTCCTCTATCATTCTGCATAGTCATAAGTAACTGGAAGACTGTGGCCTCTGTTTCTTTGTTTTCAGGTTGCTACCTGATCCCGAACAAGTTTGAATGCACTAATACTTCAGGGGATGTGAACAGGTCGAGAAGGAAGGACTGATTCTCTTTTAGCATTTGAGGTTCACAGTCATGTATTTCTACTGAGTAGACTGAGATTATTTTTGTTGCATATGTTATACTCAAAAATATACCAGTTGAGTAGAAGTATAAAGAATTCAGTATGAAACACACAGAGTTGTCTCTAGGTTGTAGGCACAGCCTTGCAAAGATGTGCTTATCCCCTCCTCCTCCTTTTACCTTTAACTAATTCTCAATGGGATAGCTTGCCAGACACACCTTAAGACACTTTAGGTTCATTTAACTGAAGATTTAATCTTGCAGAATGGAATCCTCCTACACTATATCTTATGCTTGGATGGATCTATGGCTAACTGGACAGGTGGAAGGATGAATGATAATATATTAGCAAATATAGTGCTGCCTTCACATATAAATTTCTGAAGGTAACTCTGGCCTATGGCTTTCTTTACCTTGTAGTTAAATACTGTACTTCACCGAGGTCCATTAGTTTTTAAAAAAAAAAAGAAAAATTAAAAGAAGATTAAGTTCTACAGATTTAAGCATAAGAGAAAAATATTGTGTATTGTTTTCTGAAACTGTGTCTTTGATCTTAAAAGTAAAAAAGTTGTACATATAATTTAACAATAGCATTAACGTCATATTTATATAAGAAATTGACTGAGCAGGTATTACCCAGAATTTAACTTTAGCAGCATTGTTTAAAAAAGTAAGAAAAACATTCTTGATTTCTTCTTACAAATTAATTGAACTATTTTAAGTCATTATTCGATTTTGATCTCTCTTATTCATGCAAAATATTGTAGCAGATCAGCAACAACAAATCTTTAATATACATACACTAGAGAATTTCTTCCAAAACTCTGTGTAGAAGTTGAAAGTTCTTTAGCTACTCCTGAAAATCAGCTCCATCAGAGGTGAAACGGAGCAAGCACTTAACATATAAAAAGAGGATGGCTGTAAGTGAAGGAAAAGATTGTACCCAATTGAAATTTCAGGGCACATAAGTAGGGAGAGTGTAATCACCAAGCCAGAAGTTGATTAAGACACCACTCTGTCAGCTGTGAGATCTTTAGTTTTTGTAAGTGGCTAGGACCAAGTTAACATTTCATTCAAAAGGTGTTATCTCACAAACAGTATATTCTTCCCAGCCATGCAGAGGGAACAGCCATCTTTGGCTAAAATCCTGATACCGCACAAGTCCAAGTTCAGGATTCTCCCTCTCTTTTCCCCCTAAAGCTCCTCCTTTCCCTGAAACACTAAATTTAGAAAGAAACCTGGTAAGGCAAGAAAAGACAGTATTTTGGTACAGATGAACTAACCCCATGCCTGCAGGAAACAGAATGAGTTTCCTATGCAGGCCGCATCAGTAACTTTTAAGTGGCAACAGCATTGTTTTGTTAACAACATTTTTTTCTGTCCATCAGGTACACATATAGACGATTTTTCTCATTAAAATTTTCAGTACCGGTTGAGAACTGCAAAATTCACCTCAAGTGAACAGCAAAATAGGCTTGAACTGACTTTGGATGTGTTCTGGAACCTTAGTCTCTGTCCTGGTTTGTCCTCAGCCATATGCCTTAGCAATCCCAAAATAACCTTGATTCATACCCCAACTATTTGGCCTTTAAGGCTACAAATACGTAGTGCACTGTATCTCCATTATAAAAAAAAAAAAAGCCATGGTTTTAGCTATAATGTCTGAGCAACAGGGTTGCTAAAGCATCACCAAAGCTTCTCAAAACCACAAAACCAGCCTAGGGCAGCTGTTTCCGCAGGAGCAGCACAGGACCACCACCGAGGTCGTGATCCAGAGCATGTCCATGTGTCCTCGATGCCCTCTTAATGCTCCGTGTGAAAGATGGGTGCTCATTTAGCAAAATGTTGTGCCAGCAGCAGATCAATGCAAACTGTGCCGCCTTCCAATAATTTTAATGCTAGATCATGATTGAATAAGACATTAGGTGGACTGCAAAGTACAGCATGACACTGCCCTACTGTTAAGCTTTAATTGGTTTAGGCAGCATAGAGCCTCCTTGGAACAAGATGCTCATATTTCTTAGAAATGCAGACATTCTTTTATAGAAATATGAATTAAGAATAACTTTTTATATGCAACATAAAGGCAGGGGAGGGAGTTAGGGCATGAAATCCTCACAGGACAGCCCATGAACTTTCTCTGTCGGGTGGTGTTTGAAACATAAGTACTCCCCGAAGAGCAGCAACAAGTAAGAGTCTAGGTACAACAGTGTAGGTAGCAGAAAGTGTTGTACGTAAGTGCACAGTAGGAGAAAGAGGATTAAAATTGCTTGGTTTTTACTGTTTTCTGCCTCTGCCACTGATGCTCTGTGGGATTTTAGTGATGCACTTCGCTCCCTATCAAAACTGAAAATAAAATTTGTTTGCCATAAAGGCACCAGGTGTTTTAACTATCTGCAAAAGCATTTTGATCTGTGGATTAAAAAGCCCTAAGAGAAATTGAATCTCAGGGCTGAATACAGGAGGAACACTGAAGAGGGGAAAAAAAGTAAACATTGTATTTCCTAATTACAGGAATGTCTTCTGCAGCAGACTGGTGGTGGTGACACAGCCCTGCCTCAGACAAGGAGCACTGCATAAAAAATGTTGACCAATACTATCATGGCATGAAGTGTTAACACATTCTTGCAGCAAATTGTTGTATTAAGTTTCTGTATTGGAATTCAAAGTCTATGGGTACGCAGAATAGAACAATTTCAAATAAAGAGCAAAGTTTATCCTAAGTATAGTCACTTCAGTTAAAAAATGAATGGGTTTGCAGGCATGTGGTGGAGAATAGTTAAAAATTACTGGAGTACTCTTCAGATTATTGAGGCAATCTAGGAAATCTAAATTGGTCTGCAGCGCCCGTGCCCAGAGCACCCTATTCACTTCCAAAATGAAGTGCTCTTAAAAAAAGAAAAAAGTAAAAAAAAGAAATGAAGCATTGCATTTGGAAAGAATGGGAGTTCTGGGCATGCACTGTGCAGAACAGTTTAAAATTACTGGAGCACTTCAGTTTCTTTTTTTTTTCCTCACACACTTCTTTTTGGAAGCAATTCAAAAAACATTCCATCATTGTAGGCAAACTTATGAATGATTTAAAAATTGAAGCCTATGTAAAACAAAAAGAGGAGAATAATGTGAATAATAACACTAACCCCCTCCTGCCCTGAAACCTGCTGAAAATAAAACGGAGATGGAGAAAAAAGTAGGCAAGCAAAGAAAAAACTTCATACCTTCAAGGGATTCAAAATAAGTGTAGGGACAACTCTGACCTGGTCTGTATGCTTTGCAGAGAGCTACAAATCGATACACCGCTGGAGCGAGAGGATGGTCCTGGGAATAGACTGTGGTGACCCGATCTCCTCACCTTTGGCTACGTGAACTTCCTTCACATCACAGAAAATGCCTCTCCTCCTTCCTGGTTGTATCTGAGTGCCTGCTCCCTTAACGGTTGCACTTGCCCAGGACTGCTTAACAACTTTTTTTTTTTTTATAGATTTTTCTTTCTTTGGTGAGAGACATCTTGCACGGGCCGATTTTTAAAGATTTTGTTGTGATTTACTCAGGGTTAAAGCTCCAGATCTTCAGTGTGTAGGACTAGGGGAAATTTCAGCTTTCATTTAACACAAGAGTGTGTTTTCTAGCCCCTACAGTTGATGATAAAAACTTGGAAATGTGTCCCCAGGAAACTATAGACTCCAAATCCCAGCAGGCAAAGAGAAAGATCTCCCCCTTCTCAACCCTCCCCACGCAAACCAGATTATTTTTAAAGCTCAGTATTTAGAAACCATCTTTGCAACTACAGAACATTTGGGTCTGGCAATCTCCCTTTGCTTTGCCTCCCTCCTGGTAGGCAACGCTTCCTCACAAGCTAAGATTAAACTGAAAACCAGGAGAGGGGTCCCGGTTTTGACCTACTCCGCATTGGAGGCGGTGAGAAGAGCCCGGAGCCTGGAGCTAAACCTCCCCGAGCACTGAGGCAGAGGCGTTGGCCCTCCCGAAGCGGCTGCCAAGGGCGAATGCACAGGCTGGCAGCCCGCCGCCGCGCTGGGAGAAATCCAGGGAGGGTTGATGTCTGTGGGACCGAGGAATGCTGCGGGCCCCACTCCGAGGGAAGAACGAGAGTCAGCATCACTGCCAACAAAACTAGGGCTCCCTTCCAGCATTCGGAAACGTACATACTTTTTTTTTTTTTATATATTTGCCACATGGCTTTGCTGTGCAGCAGCACATGTGTTGTGGCTGCGCAAGGCTGAGTGAAAAGAGCACCCAAATCAGAGTAGTGTTGCGGGTGGGGAGGTGGCACTGGGGGTGGTGGTACCTGAGGTCGGGGGACACAGCTAGAAACACTCGACTTCTGCCTTCCAAAGGAAAGGTTTGCACCTGATCGCCTTTGTGCGAGAGCAGGAGACCCATTACTAGTGCTCATCAAAGGTGCTTGGGAAGCTCTAGCTTTTATTTTCTTTCCCTGAATTTGTTATTGTCAGTTTGTGCCCTGGTGTTGCCTTCTGCAGCACAGAAGCCGTAATGGAGACCAGGCCCCATTGAACCAGGCAACAAAACCATAGGAGACAATCATAAAGAGCTTACATTGAAGTCTGACAAGAGGGGCAAAGGGTAGGAGGAATGAAACATTATTATTCCAATCTCAAGTCCCCAAAGTCCCACACCAGTGTCTTAACTATAAAAGACATCCCTTCTCCTATGACTTCCAGCAACAGGGGAGCAGCCATTGAAAAATCAGCCTCTGTTTTCCCACTGCTCTCCTCAAAACAATCCACAACATAATTTCCTGCATACATCTGTGCTTAAGAGGAACAATTCTATGAATGGAGGACATTCTTGACAAACACCCCTATGGTTCATGATTAGCCTCGGAAAACAAGGAGGCAACTTAGGGAGAGCGGGTTCCGAATGCAGAAGGTTTTCCTTGCCATGACCACAGCCAGTCTCTGCTCAGCAGAGAGGCAGGGGACACCAGGCAATCTGCATGCAGCCGAAGGCTGATGGAAAGCTTGTTTGTGCGCCGCGCGCGAGAGAAGTTGCTCGTGAACGGTTACGTCAAGATTAGCCCTGTAACACTGCCAAATACTTCGTGTTATTATGTGCTGTGTTTGTGCCAGGCAGCCCCACATGTCAGAGCTGCCTCACAGGGCGGTTTTAACATGCAGGTGACACCAGGCAATCTGCATGCAGCCGAAGGCTGATGGAAAGCTTGTTTGTGCGCCGCGCGCGAGAGAAGTTGCTCGTGAACGGTTACGTCAAGATTAGCCCTGTAACACTGCCAAATACTTCGTGTTATTATGTGCTGTGTTTGTGCCAGGCAGCCCCACATGTCAGAGCTGCCTCACAGGGCGGTTTTAACATGCACACCCACATTTGCAGAGCGCTCGGAAGAATTTAAAAAAAAAAACACAAGCCACAGAGGAGCCAACTCTGACCTGGTTCGCATGGCTGCCACCGCTGATTCCCATCAGCTTGTACCTGCCTGAGTGCAGCCAGCACAGAGCCGGCAAGGCACATCCACCACATTTTGGAGATGGCTGTCCTCACCTCCCCTCCTCCCTCTGACCCATCATGTTCCCTCAGAGAATCCCAGCTGCATGGATTTTTTTTTAAAAAGTAGCAACTCAGCCATGTGGGAGCATACAAATTTAATGTCGGCTAAAGAGGAAGGCTGTCTAAATAACACAATGATTGGAGTTATGCAGGTCATAAGTCTAGGGAGTAAGGCGCTCACAGCGTTTCTTTTCTTTCCTCCCTTGCTCCTGCGTTTTCTTCACAAAAGTTCATTAAACAATGATTCTTTTCCCTTTAAAAAATTTATGAATGAGTGCTGTGTTCGTGAGGATGAGAGAGCAAGAAGCGCTGGCCGCAGCCCGGTGCAGCACAGTCTGGCACTCTGCAACCTCCTCCATGTGCCTTCTTCTCCCAATGCACCTCAAGCCTGACCCAAAACGCTACTCCCCGTGATGCCTGCAACCTCATAGTGGGAGAGACATGTCAACAACACGTATGGGTAGTACGAGTGCGGGACATACCCCTCCAGGCTGGGCGGAGATGTGGAGCTCCAAACCCAGAGGAAAATGTTGCTTTTTCAGTCCAGCAAACTCCTTTCATGTGCACTACGCAGGTCTCACTTACAAGGATGCCACAGCCACAAAGGAAGAGTCTGCCTGCAAGCATAAATATAGACCTCTTTATCTAAAATAATAACGTAATGGCACCATCCTCTCCCAAGGCCTGCACATAGCTACATCAGAGGAGCTTGCCCGATGAGAAAGGGGCAATAAATAACCAACAGTAATGACAAGTGTTTGTATAGCCCTTTTTATGGGCAGCTTTCCAGTACTTTGCAAAATAGAAAACTGCCTTTAGTTTCCCACTCATATTCCTTCTCCATCTCCATAGAATTGCTTTGTTCTTTTTTAATTATTTTTTGTTTAAATTTATTTTCTACATTTACTTCTTTATCAGGCCTTCTTTTATTTTTTTACTTTTTCTTTTCTTTTCCACCTTCTTTGTTTTGACTTAGCATCAGTTTCAAACTTTTTGCTGTTTAAGTATCTCTTCAGTTTTTCTAGTATTCTACTTTTCATTACTTTGTATTTATGCATCTCCTCCTCCCTATTCTTTGCCTGTCTGCTTGCCCTTTCCCTGCATCTCTTCTCCTTTATCCCTTGCTTTGTCTCTTCATCCCCTCTGACGGTGATTCTTTTCCTTCCCAGGTCTGTTTTCAAAGTCCTCTTCTCACATCTTGTTCCTTACTGTGATCATTTCACATGCCCCATTCCTTTTCCCTTCCTCTGTTGTTATGATTCTTATTCATATAACTTACTGCAATGGTGCCCACAGATTTAATCTTGACTGCTCTTTCACCACCACCACCACCACCATCACCATCACCCTTCTCAGTGATCTACTTTAACAGTCAGGGGCATTCACTGTCTCAAACATCTTCTCTTTTCCAGCTCTGTTTTTTTACATCTGCAGATACGGTCTGGCTGGCAATGGAAATGTCCTTACAGTATGTGAGAGGTGGTTTTGGCTCCAAGGGCATCCTGCCCTGGAGTCTGCATAGAAGAGGCCACACCACAACATGATCTCCAGGAAGAAAGCCAGCTCATTTATTGAAGACTACCTGCCAGCGGTTTCAAAGGACATGAACCTTTGAGCTCCAGCAGCTACAGGTTTTCATAATCAGGTTGACTGGTGTCTGTAGAGAGGAAACTTCTCCCAAACAACTAGTGATAGGACAAGAGGAAATAGCCTCAGGTTGCACCATGGGAGGTCTTGATTGGATAGCAGGAAAAATTCCTTTACTGAAAGAGTGGTCA
>NW_010156075.1:0-39231 GCF_000695765.1 Mesitornis unicolor
GGGGCAGGGGCAGGATCCTGGTGGGCCGGGGCCAGGACTTAGGCCTGGGTATGGGTCTGGGTCTGGGTTTGGGTCTGGGGCAGGGCCATGCGCGTTTTAGCCCAGTGTGGCTCTGCCTGCCCGTCCCAGCACACCACTGCCTTCATCAGCACCACCTGTGCCACTACACCTGCCCCGGGCAGCAGGCAGCTGTGGGCCAGGCCGGCTGGGCTAAGCCTGGCCTGCTGCTCCCCAGCCAAGCCTTGTGCCAGGCCTCAGCAGGCAGGCAACAGCAGTATGGCCCAGCCAGCTCCACAGGGTGTGCTGGGCTGGGTGCCTGCATCACCTCGTGTAGTGATCCAAAAGGAAGGGACATTTAAATATAAGAGATTTAAAGGTAATATTTAAAGAAAAACACATTATTTTCTAAGGCTTTGACCACGGATGTGCTGGTGGGAAGAGCCTCTCGGTGAGAAGAAGCTCTGGCATCTCCCATCTGGCTTCCCCTATGGGAAGCTGGCCCCATCCCACGGTGAGGTGTGCCCAGCCATCACAGGAGGTGTGGAAAGTTGGACTGCAGAAATTGGTCAGACAAAAGTGATAACGTGTTGCTGTACCAACTGCCTTGACATTATTCAAACCTTGTGCCATGAGCTTCGTGTGCTTTCTCACCCATTTCTCTAGATCGCTTATGTAGTGGCACCCATAAGACCACGTTACAGCGTGGTCCCTTCAATGCCCAGCACGGGCTCCAAGCACAGTGCCATGCAGCCACTTGCTCATGCCTGGCTTCTTCCCTCACTCTGTTCGTGGCGGGGTAAGGATCCGTACAAATGTTCACAGGGAGGGTGAAGAGGACCAGCACGAAGGGCTGTGCTGGAAACAACAACCTATTTTTATACTTCCTCCCTCACAGAGACAATCCTCCGCCTCTGCTCTGCTTGGGAGCGGCAGGACCCGCAGGCGGGCAGCTCTTGGCCAGCAAAACCTTCATCTCTAGGAATGCCTGTCCACATTTCCTTATCTTATTTTATTTGCAGCTCAAGGAATTTAACCAGCTACTACTTTTCTCCCCCCCCCTCCCCAGGATCAGCAGTGAAGCCGGCAAGAACAAAACTGCATTCCTCAATTCCACCTCTGTGTCATGGCCTGAAGCGGTTGTGTCCCACTGGGATACTAGGGAAACCACTACTGGAGTAGGAGCAGGGGGACAAGGCTCAGAATTAATTACCTTGACTGGTACCACTAACAATGTTGAAGATCACAGCACTCAACAGAGTGAGCGCTCCCACCACTGGGCCCCAGAGGCTGGGGAGGTGCTGCCCCCCAGGACAGCTCTTTACCCCAAAGACATCTGGATGTGTCCCCCAGGACAGCCAGAAACACATCCAGGGATGTGCCCTTTGGCCCCTCTGGAGTCCAGGGGTTCAAGGAGAGGGTCTCTGCTGGCTCCAGCCCTGCATTGGAATAAGGAAAGTCACCGCCAGGCCCCCAGGGGGCTCACTGGGGCAGAGGGTGCAGGGCAGAGGTGGAGGGGGAGGCACAGCATCCCCCTGGACTCCCTGTCCCACTCAATGGCCAGCCCAACTGCACTACAGATCAACTCGGTTCCCTGCTACTGTGAGGACAAAAAGGGCTCCCTCTTCCTGCACCTGCGCTGCTGTAACACAGTTGCTGGTGCTTATGAAACATTTTTCCAAATAATTTGCTCCTTTTCTTCCTAATTTTCATCCAAATCTTGTTTTGGGGTTGCTTTTGTGGGGTGTTTTTTTCAGGATTTTTTTTCCCGTAAACTTACTTTAATAAAGGAATGGCTTTTTAACAATGGCTTTTTCATCAAAGTCTTGGGAAATTGGAAATTTTAGGCTGTTCCTTGTGAAACTGAGCACAGTGCATTTCACACACTGCAAGCCTAAAGCAGCGTTACAGTTTCCGTGCTCTGAAACAGTTTTTCACCCTGGGGCAGCTCGATTTGCAAGCAGGCCTCGCTCCCTGGGGTCCCTACACCTCAGGTCACATCTCAGGGCTCATTTAGCTGTGGTAGGAGTGGGGCTGTGCCCAGCACAAGGCTTCAGCGCAGGCTGATGCTACCCCAGCATTCCCCAGCCATGGATGATTTGCTGGCTGGTGTCACTGGCAAGGTTTGTGTGGTGGTCGAGGTCCCTGCAGGACGTGGGGTTTCAAGAGCTGTGATGACTGCAGGTCTGCCAGAGCCACAGATTTCAGCAATGACCAACTCTTCCCAGAAGCTTCACCTGTGATTTCAGAGAATTTTGTCTTGAAATCTTGCTTCACTACCATGTCTGGCCACCAGCTGAAACCTCCTGCTGCTTTTTAATGGCTCTGTCTGCTTGTGCCCTTGGTGTCGTGCGCTGGCATCTTCTGCAGGTGACTTGCCTGCAAGGTCTGAGAGCGGAGTCCAAGGTGAAGGACCCATGTTTCAGCATCCCAACAGCCTTCAGGCAGGCACTGAACGCACCCCTACATGCTGATCCTGCCATCCCCATGCATTGCTCTTGCAATGCAGTTTCCATCCTGCACCCACTGTGCTGGAGCCACACCTTGCCCCCCGTGTGCTGGTTCATCCAGACCGGCTTTCAGAGACCTGAGGAATGTGATGGATGCACTGCTGGATCCATTGCCACCTCCATCCCCTGCCACCAACCCAAACTGCATCCCCAGAAAGCAGAGTCAAGCTTGGTAGTTTCCTTGCTGCTGTTGCCATATGATCCTCAGTGGAGCAGCAGCCAAGCCTGGGGAACCTGCTTCCAAAAAGGAGGGGGATGTTTAACGCAGACCCTGCAGAGGGTGGCAAGCTGGCTGTCCTATGGAAGGACAACAGCATCCTCACTGGGGCAGTGGCTGCCTGCCAGAGGACACCTAGGAAGCACAGATGCCTCCTCCAAGATTTATCAGCTTGCTGACAGCAATCCTTCTTAGAAAGGAGACATGGCTGGGGGAAATGCTGTGTTCTGCAGCTCCCCACCAGAGCACCCTGGGCACATCGCCCAGCTCCCTGCACCCCCACCATAACCCACCCCTCCTGCCCGGGGTCCCGGGTGCCCTGCAGACAAAGCACCCATCTATTTGTCTGTCCATCTGCCTGTGCAAAGACTGCCATGCTCCCACACCCTTCCCCACCATGGTGCTGACCTTCGTCCCACGCTGGGCAAACTTGTAGGCATTAGCCGTGTTATTTCTGAGCACAGATCGCTATGGAGCACGTAATTTAATTCTCTCATAAAAATCATCACTGTCTCAATTATTCAGCACGCTTGCCCCACTGCCCAAGCTCACTTGCTGATGTTTCCATGCTGTTGAGATATCAAATTATTTCTTATATAATTGGGGTTGGTTGCCAAGACCCAGCTCCTACTTCATAACACACGTGTGCCTGTATTCCTACGTGAGAGATTTTACGCATGTGCAGATCCCGGTACACAGTACAGCTGCTTTGTGGACAGTTTCTAACATGAATTTCTGAGGCCAGCGTATGACTCCATGCAGTTTGGCAGCTCCACTAGCAGTAACCTGCTTGTGCAGACCCTTGAATGACACCGAGATGCGTCCCTGTGCTTACACAATGCCCTGCGCTGGCTTTGAGGCAGGATGGTGATGCTGGACTGGCAAATGCCTGCGAGTGCCCAAATCGGGTGCTGGCTGCCAGCCCAAGTGGAGTGCCCTGCCTGCTGTCTCCCAAGAGGAGAACTGGCAGCAGGATGTGCTGAGGCTCACACAGCCCTGAGCCCTGAAGACTGAGGGGCTCCCACACCAGGGTGAGGACAGGACCCAGAGACGGGGATCTCCATTCTTGGGGGTTGGAGGAAGGGTAATGTGAGGCCAATGCAACTTCAAGTCAGCAGCAACACTTCTGTTTCCTCACCCACTGGCCAGGACCCCTCCTGGGCCAGGGCAAGGGAAGGGCTGGCTCCAGCTCCCCCTCGCCCTCTGCCTGAGTTCACACCCTCGGGCTGAGCAGCTGCAGGTATGGGGCTGTGTGGTGCCACCCATGGCAGTGTCCCCTGTGGGTCACGGTGGGCAGGCAGGACCAGAAGCCAAAGTGCAGGACTCCCTTGGTGGCATTCTCAGCAGTGTCCAGCTGCAAAGCAGGTTGTGAACCAACCTGCTCAATGACCAATGCCAAGGCCAATTTTTAAATCACGAGGATCTAGGGAAGTCCTGGTCCAAGCCCCATGCCTGCACCAGGCAGATCTGCACAAACCACCCTAAAGAACAGAAACATGGAATAACACAAAAGCCAAGGGACACAGGGGACACAGCCACTGGAATTCTGTACAGGCAGCTGAGGGAGATCAACTGACAGCGGCTGCTTGGGCATCTACAGGCATTCAACAGGGCTACCCATTGCATTCTTCAACAGAGTCACAAATGATCTGGAGAAGGAAAGCATAGTGAGGTGGCGTGGTTTGTTGCTGATACATCAAGGAAGCAAAGACAAGGCTGAACGCAAAGACCTGCAGAAAGATTTTCCACGGCTGACTGAGGTGGCCGCAAAAAAAGAAGCAGATGAAATACAGGGTAGGTAATCGCAGAGTGATGCACCAGGAGAACCCAGTCCTGCAGCCCTGCACTGGCCGATATTGCTGAGCTGCGAGGCCTCGGTGCTGTGACAGACCGAGCTGACCTGTTGTGGAGCTGTGCCAAAGAGAGGTCACAAAAATAAGAAAAAGCAAAGTTTACGTTGAGAATTAGGAGGGGGAAAAATTGGCAGCAAGATCCAGCAAGAGTTATTAGGTACAAGAACAACATTTCTGGCTCAGAAATCCTAAGACACAGAGTGCGGGAGGTTGGAAAAATGTGTGAAAAATCATTGCTTGAACTGTTTTGCCAGCTCTGTGAGGCTGGCCACCATCAGCAACAGCATCTAGGGCTCACCCCAGGTCCCTGTGTCATCCCCTGCTTGGCTGCAGCAGCTGGAATATCGTGCTAAGCAATGCAGAGTATCCAGAGTGTTCACTTGGACCTCACCCCCACCATCAGGCATTATAGGCAGGGGAACCCCTAAAAGGGCACAAGCTCTGCCTTTACACAGAGGACCAACAGGCAGGTGGAGGAACACCCACAGCTTTGTAAGAGTGAAGTGCTCTTCCCACAGTAACACCTCCCTGCTCCCAAACCACCAGCAAATGGGCTCACAAGACACACGGCGGTTGCTCTACTGAGTGAAGTGGAAGGTGTTTAGATGAACCTTCACATTGGTGAGCAGTGATTAAACGTATCCAGGATGGCTGCAAACACACTCGGATTAAACGTACCCAAAACAGATGTAAACACAGTCACGTCGCCTTGGCCTGGAGCATCGACACAGCTTCCAGCGAGGAGCTGCCAAACGTGTCTCTGGGCCGTGGTGCGGCTGATGCACTCATAAACCCATTAAACTGCGGTCGGGGCTTGCAGCCCTCACAAGCTGCAGGAGGCATCGATTCCCCCCATGGCCCTGTCCTGGTGTGGGGGCCTGAGCATCCCCCTCCTCCCGGTAGAGCCTGTGGAGAGCAGAGGGCCAGGAGCAGCAGCATCCTCCAAGGAAGCGGCTTTCCTCCTTGTTGGTCTCTCTCCCTCGATACCTCAAATGGTGCCTGGTAAAGCTGGACAAACCACACTAAATACAGATCAAGTTTTCAGCCGCAAGAACAGTCCATCCTCCCGGGCCAGCTGAGCATGGGACAGAGCGGTGAGTGCACTGGGGTGCTTATCTCTTCCTCCGTCTCCTTCTCCTGGGAGGATATCCTGGCATCATCTGCCTTCACCTACCCAGACCCTGACATTTGTTCCAGCAGCTTCCTGTTTGGGATATTCCTTTGTCTTGGCTTCCTTTCCTCCTTGGGCCACTGAAACGGAGACAACTGTCCCGGGAGCATCAAGTGAACAAGGTGTCATGCTCCCTATGCTGTCAACATCCTCCGCAGCAAACTGCATCCCCCATGCTCGTTGAGCGGACCTGCCAGCTTGCCACACCAGGAAGAAACCCACTATGGCAGCCTCAGTGCCACCAGAGACCATGGGGTTCCCACCAGCCATGCTGACATCTTGCTCCCTGGTCTCCTGGGCCACAGCTCGCTCAGTTGCAAAGAGAACCTGTGCTAGATGAAACCATGAAAATCCTCACTTGATGAATGCCAAGCACTGGGTCTGGATACCACCACCACAGCCACCCATCCATTGCCCTGGAGCAGCGCGGCAACCCCTTTGGCACCATCAGGGACAACCGTGGCTCCCTGCACGCTCAGGGATGATGAGCCACAGTGAGCAGATACAGGCGGACCTGTAGGGTAATGGGAGCAGTTTGTGTACAAATCACAGCGAGTTCAAACAGGGTCACCAACACACCCTGTCTGGCACGAAACTCTGATCGTAAAAGCAGAGAGAAACCCTTAGATTATATTTTTATGCGTCCCACTTGAAACCAAGTGATCTGGAAAATCCCAGAGCATTTGGATGCAAAGGTCTAAATCTTAACGAGGCTTCTGGCAAGGCTCTCTGTTTTGTTTGCACTGTTTAACAGCTTCTTCGTGAGGAAACAATTGACTTGGTTAAGGAAAAAAGCCACCACAAAAATCCTCGCCCTGCTGTTCAGCTGACAGAGCTCTGTCAGCAATGTTGCTCTTGATGCCGGTCCCAGTTTGGGTTGCCGGAGCTCCAGCACCCAGTAAGGCAGAGAAACCACAGAGCCACACGCTGTGACTCTGGCTGCTCAGGCACCAGGAGGGGACCAGCCTCAGGGAAATGAAAGCAACCATTTATTTTTACATATTTTTGGAAACACTTTAGCATACAGGCATTTTTCTCCCATCTGTATATCTTATCGCCCTCAAATATTTCTTTTTTTTTACCACAAGTCTAACTTTGTTACATAAATTTGTGCATAGGAACTGTAACCTATTTCAGCATGGAGCTTTTTTCTTTTTTTTTTTCCTTTTTGGTGGATGGAGGCAATGCTTTTTCCTACACCCTGAGTGAGCAGCCCAGCCTTGACAACTGATACACAGCAAAACTGGTGGCCAGAACTGTTCACATGCCCTCCCTTCACCACCACACGTGAGGCAGGGGAGACATCCCAGCAGCTTCAAGAAACCAGAGTTGGGATTTGCACGTTAGGCATCTGCCTGTGCCGTGTGGCCAAGCTGCCGGTGTGCCAGGCCAGGTCCCCAGCTACCACCCTGGAGCACAGAAAATGGCTGAACAGGATTAAATTGCTCCTCCAAATGAAAACACAAAGCCAGGTTTAACACCTTGCACTGAGGCAAGCTGCGGTTCAGAGCGGGATCAGCAGACACCCAGATAACAATCACTGTCAGGGAAGAGTTCACATCGCAGGGTATGATTTTCCCTTGCAAGGAAACTCTAAGTATGGAGATAAGGCTGATCCAATTAACCAGGCTTTAGGTGGATTTCCAAATGGCATGTGGCAATGCTCTTAAGCACTTAAAGAATGCCCAAAAGCTCTTGAAGAAACTGAGCTGCCATGGGATAAGAGGTAGAGACCTCCTGGGATTAGTATCTGGTTAAAGGTCAGGAAAGCAGTAGCAGGACCGCATCTCTCAAGGGAAGGCACTGGTGGAGCCCCCGAGGGTCTGACCCATCCTGCACCTCCCTGAGCACTCTGGAAAAGGCCAGGACACAGCAAGGTGACAACATGTCCTGGTAGAGCAGCCACCGAGGGTGGTATAATCAACAAAGGCTGCTGCAAAAAGGCTGTGGTGAAATCCATGCCTCAAGACACGGGCACGTGGCTTTGTGCACAGCGGCAAAGGCTTGATCGGGTGATTCACCTCACCCTTCTCTTGTGCAACGTGCATGAAAGGAGGAGTTGCCAGTGCCAACCTCATTTGCTTCCCAAAGCCATCAAGTGGCCCAGATTTGTATGCGGTTGTATTTGCTACATCTGCAGGAACCCATCTTGAGTTGGTTTCAGATGTACCTGTGCTGTAGGTAAAAGGCAAAAGAAGCAGGAATTAGTGTGCAAGTGGCTTTGTAAAGTGTGGGAAATGCAAGGATCAGCCAGAGAAGAGGGCACCTAGTGGGAGAAATAACCCCACGCAGGGGAAGGGGCTCTTCCTGCTCCATTCAGATTTGCCCCTGTCCTTTCTGGGCTGGAAGGACCAAGAGTCACTGTAGCTTGAACACTTTGGAGCTCCCTGAGCACTGAGCCAGCAGTGCTTACTGCAGTGGGGCTGCTGAGGACCACCTTCATGGCTGGAAGGAGCCTGGACCAGTCTCTGAGCTGAGCACCACAGTCACCTTGCTGACAAACCGCCCTGGGCAGAGCACGCAGGGGCAGGGATGGAGGAAGGAAGTTCAGCGCTACTTGCTATTCAAAGGAAAAATCTGGCTTCCGTGTGCCCCAGATCTCTGTTTTCATGAGCCACCATGCTCCCCAGGAAGCTGACCCGTACACAGTGAAACCGGACGGGCGCTCCAGGTCACAGGGAGGTGACCAGAACCCAGGCTGCAGCAAGGACAGGCACGGCCAGGCTAAGTCACAGCTGGCTGGGTCCCAGACAGCTGCTCCTGTGGGCTGGGGTGTGACTCAGCCAATGGAGCGGCAGCCCCTGCTCACAGCCCGTCCCGGTGACGCGCAAGGTTAGTGAGGTTAAGGAGTTCAGAGCCTTCTTTTGAGCTGGGAGACGCCTCCTCATCCCCAGATAGCAAATCTGAGGATGTGTCATGAGATGACACTACAGAGGTTCAAGGCTTGACATGCTCCTGGGGACAGTGACCAGCAGCTGTGGTGAAGACATGAATGGGAAGGGAGTGAGCCTCAGATGTGCCCTGGCCAGGGAGCAGAGGTGAGCAACCATCCTACAGCAGAGACTCAACAGTCCTGGCATTCCCACTGCTCCTCACCAGCTGACACACCAAGCATTGGGTGAGTGGCATAGCCGAGTTGGAGACCAACCAACCAGACCAGGGCATAACCCAGGGGCTGCTGCCAGCTGATGGAGAGGAAAACCTAGGAGTCATCTCAAGGAGCCATTTCAAGGAGCCCACGGCAGCCCCTCAGCCCCACTGCTCCCAGCCAGCAGTCAGCACAAGACATCCAAGAGCCTCTGGCAAATCATGTGAAGGAGAGATGGCTGGACTGGCTCATGGACAGCTTGGCCAGCGGCTGCCTCCCGTGGCACAGATCAAGGTCTTGCTGCACATCGAAGGGACACAGCCATGACACACATCAGAACTTGGGATCAAGCTTAGGGACCCAAGAATGAAGGTAGCTCTGCAGAGCACATTGATCTGTCGTGATCCCATTCCTCTCCTCTGCAAATCAGTGTTGGCTTGAAGGAGGTTGTGCTGTCAGCAACCCTCTGTCATCCACGAGAAGGTACTACCAGTACCCACAAATGCTGTCCTGCCCATACCCTGCAACAATGGTACTGCCTCTGATTTCTCTACACCAGCCCAACACACCATCCCAGAGCATTTACTAACAAAGCCAGTTCCACTACAGCAGTGTTTTTTGCACTCTATTGCAGACTGTATTTACCAGGAAGGTTTGAGTCCATCTGGAGAGTAGGACGGGGTGTGCTTCCAGAGATGGATGGTTCCCAGAAGAACTTGCTGGCACAATGTGTCGTCGTTCAGTTTTTCTATCACCTGATGACTCCTCTCCACCCAGGGAGGGGAATCGAGAAAAGGAAAGGAGACCCGTGGGTTGAAACAGAAACAGATACAACAAAATAATAATAAAAAACCCCAATATTAATAACAGTAGTAAGTATACTCAGCCGAGGGAACAAGCCATGGAAGAAGAATGACAGACGAGACCCTCCTTGGATAGCAGCCATCAAGGAAAAGAGAGCCGTCCCCAGCAAACTCCCCAGTTTATAATGAGCATGACATTTATGGTATGGAATAATTTTCGTTGGCCAGTTTGGGGCCAGATGCCCTGCATTTGCTCCCCCAGTTTCTGCACTTGTTTAAGTTAAAACTGCTAAAGACCTTGATCACTGCATGCCAGTGCTGGCCAAAAACAAAGTGTCCGATCAACTTTGCTCCCACTAAATCGGGTGCTGTAGTCTTTGCAAAAATGCAGCTTTCCTGAACAGAAACCTGATTCTATGATTCTATCTCAGCAAAACCAGGACTCACAGCAAGTGGCTGCCAGCTCGGTGTCAGTTTTGCACCCAGCCTGGTGCAAAACCTAGGAGCAAAACTCCTCCAGTGCAAAACCCTTGCAAACCTGAGAGTTCTGCTGTGCTCCTCTGCCTGTCTCCAGCTGCCCCAAGCTTTACCTGGCAGCTGCAGAGGGGGCCAGCTCCACCCCACTGGTACCTGCAGCACAGGCACCTCCCAAAGTGCCAGAGCTGGGGAAGGTTACACTGGCAGAGGGGTTGCACTGGCAAAAGCCATCACACATGCTTAGCTGTAGGAAAAAAAGAAAGTCATGGGGCAAACGTGGCACATATAGCTTCAACCAGAGCATAAGCAAAAGCACTCTCTACCCGCAATAAGTCCCACTTTCCATATGCGAAGGAGATGGGGGAACTCGCTTGCACAAGGTCTGTAAGGAAAACTTTCCAGGGCAGGCAAGACAGAAAGCAGAAGAAGGAGGAGGGAGTCTACATATTCAGGGCCTTCCTTGGGTTAGGTGAAGGGTCGGGGCCAGGACCGTGTGACTCACCACGCTTACTCTGAGACACGTTGTCGGCCTGATGGGCCATTGCTGGGGCGAAACATGGGATTTGCAAGAGCTGCTATAACAAAATATCTCTTTGCAACCCGCCAACCAAAGACGCTACCCATGAGCTGCTGGTAAAGGAGAATCCCCTTCCACCCACCTCTTTGGGTGCTTTGTGCGTAGCAGAAAATATCTGCTGGTACCACCAGATGGACAGGATACCCAAGCTTCTGCTTTCAGACAGGGTTCTGTAAACAGCCTTCAAGGGCAAAATCACCAACAAGAAAGAAAACAGCTGCAAAAAGTAGCCCCAAATTTTTCCAGCCCTGAGTTTGCAGTGCTTACTCACTTCTTGCTAAGTCTGGAACTGTCGGGTCAGGCCCCCGCCCTCCCCTTCGACACAGCTACTCCTTACAGCTTGGAAGCTGTATTTTCCCACCCCGCTATCTTAACATTAAAAAAAAAAAAAAAACCTGGCGTGAAAGCTTTTATCATCCTGAAAACACGCCAACTGCGAAGGCGACTCTGTGTCTCAGACGCCTGTTTCCTGGCAGATTTTAAGTCCTTTGCTCAACTGCTAGGATGGCGGGGGCAGGAGATGCCTGCAGCAGCAGGCTGTGAACCGTAGTTTCAAACAGTCCCATGTTTAACTGCTGCTAAATCCCCAGGAGACCAACGTTTTCAAACATTGGGCTAAGAGCTAGACACGCAGCCAAGTGACAGCGCTGGCCCAGCCGAGGGAAAGGAAAGGTGTGAATGCGCTGCACAGTGATGCCGTTCATGGAGGTGGAGGGGCACCAGTATGGGACAGCTGCGACCCCTTCACTTCCCAAGTAACGAGGCTGAGGCTGTGTTGGTTCTTGGTGGCATGAAGGGAGAGGATAGGATCCAGCAACCAGGCTGAGCAAGGGAGAAGTGCTGGATGACTGTGCTGGGGGTGTCAAAATTGCCAGTGACCAGCTCTGGCCACAACCACCACTGCAGGCAACCGGAAAGTGCTGGGAAGTCCACGTGCAGGCTTAGATACAGGGACAGCCCCTGCTTTGATGCCACTCTGGAAGAGCTATACAAACCACAGAGTCCTTCAAACCGGTGATGCTTTTTGGGGCTCCAAAGTGCTCAGGGCTGGTTTTGCACACAGAAATCCCTCTTCTGCTCCAGCCTCAAACTGCAGTGCCTCAGAAAAAAACTGCACAGGATGAGAAAAGGATGCAGTTCTGTGAGAGGCTGTACTCTTCTAGACCTAGAAGAAAACTATCTCTTGGCACATGACCCACAGCAACATCTACCCTAGTCCCGACCTACAGTCAGCCCTTTTGCCAGCTGAGGATTTTCCCTAATGTTGCAATTCAGCCCATAGAGGCATCGCTTCAACCCTAAGTTACTTGGAACTGCCTGTGGAAAGAAAACTCAGTAGTCTGGGAAGACAGGAATTGATAGCCTTACAGATTTATTTTTTACCCTAGGGAGAAGTTACTAAGAAGAAACTGGTCTGGAACAGAGGTGCATGGGACAAGCCAGCTAGCTCTCCAGACGCTTTAAAAGGATTGTCTCACTCTGTGAAAAATAGATGGTGCCCAGGAAAGTGGTGCTTGTCAGATGAAATCACCACTCCTGCGTCATGATGCACCGCACGCATCTCTGAGGGGAGGGAGGGGATCCCATCCCTAGCACACAACCCAGGATGGCATTTTATGGACTTGCCTGTGGTGTCTCTCCAGCTATCACACTTATTTGTGATGGTGCAGAGCAATGCATCACTGCTGCTGCGGAGGGAAGTGGAAGGGCACAGCTCAGCTACTGCATGACCCAGCCATACAAGGAGGTAAGGGCTCTTCTTGTGTGTCGTGACAAGACAAAAAGAAAGCTGCAAAGCACAGACAACAAGCAATAGAAGTCCATCAATATGCCATGCAAGTTGCTTTCTGTCCTTCCTGCCCTCCAGATACACTTGCCCCTCCTCCTGAGTGCCCTGTTCACTAACAAGAGGAGCAGTCTTCATCCTCCTTTGTACTTGGAGGTCTTTGCCTTTTTCATCTCTCATCTTCCCTCCATCTAAACACAAGGATGGTGCCTTTTTCAAGAGGTAGCTAGGTACAAAACAGAATAAAGGGGTACACAGTAGGCTGACAGAGAAAACCACCCCAAAAACCTTAGTTTGGTCCAAGTCTTTGTCACATCTTGGGCTGTTGGGAACCCACAAGCAGCAAGAGCAGCTGCAGGCCACGGGCAGGAGGTGCTCTTCCAAGGGCCAGCTCTCCAACATGGTGCCCAGCCTGTGTAACATGAGCAGGGGAAGCATGGCTGCAGCTGGGACTGGTGTTCAGAGCTCAAAATTCAACATGGCCTAAAAAAATAACCACAATGAGATACCAGTAAGAAAGCAAACAGGAACCCACCAGGAGATGGGGAGCTATTTCAAATTGCTGGATCCCACCACAGCCCTCAGCTTTCCAGAGCCTGGGTCCCGTAGGGCATCAGGCACAGCAGTGATCACCTGTCAGCACTGATGCAGGAGCCGTCGGGGGAGAGGAGAGCCCTGCCAGCCCTAGAGCAACAGGGTGGAGGATGGGACATAGCCAGCATCTCCCTGTGGTCTCTGACAGCAGGACTCTCCTGCCAGGCCTTGGGAGAGGAGGGGTGGGACATTCCTCTAACAACAAGCAGGATCAGCAACAGCATCTGCACTGCCAGGGCCAAGAGGCACGCATTAGAAATGCTGCCTTTGTTCAACAGTGCCAGCCTAGAGAGAGAAAAAAGCAGCATTACTAGTGACACAAGAGACAGGTATGATCAAGGTGCGTGCCGCTCCCATTGCAGCTGGTTTTAGGCACTAGCTCGGGTAAGAATCAGCTGCAGCTTCCATGTCCTGTCTGGGCATGAGAGTGAGTTTCTTTCTCAGAGGTTTCAGATGCTCCTCAGAGTTGACCTGACATAAGCAGGCTGCTTTTCCAAGGTCAAGAAGCATCAAGAAAGCTTTCTGTACAGTTCAAAAGACAGCACTGACATTTTGGGGTGTCAAAGAAGAATCACCTCAAGTAGGGAACAGCTCTACCTTCAGTTGTCCCCATGAAAATTCACTGGAGTTCTGTGAAAATCGGTGTTTGGTAAAAGGAAAGCCTCCCCCACCCCGCTGCAGCAGTTCCCAAACCCAAACGTGTAATTGGCTGGCTGAAGTTCACAGCCTGCAGCCAGGACATTTTGGGATGCTTCCTACAGTGTAAGCCAAGCATGGAACATGACACAGGGCAGAAGGGATCAGTATCACCCACAGAAAGCACAAGCTTCCAGGGTAGGAGGAAGGCAAGTCTACGAGTTAGATGTGATCTGCAATGCCTTTGCATGGCTTGTTGCACGCTGCAGCAACAGCCTAGCGGTTCCCTGTACGCATGGAAAAAAGCCATTCTATGAAGTCATTTTTCCAGTGATGGGAATAAGCTTGTATTTTAATTACTATGTACCAAAACAAAAGCCAAACAAACTCAGTACTGCATGAAAGTGTGTTTATTCCAAAGCTAAATTTCTCACATAAAACAATGTCTCTGAAGAGCAGCCTCACAGATCTACAGCAGCCTTCTGTGCTCCAGGGCTTGGGGTCTTGAACGATCTCAACAGAGCAGTTGGGAATCTCTTTTCAGAGTTGTCAGAAAGGGGAGGGAAATGACAGAAAACAGATACATTGCCATTGGCACAATTTCTTAAATTGTGCCTGCTCACAAGAAGAGAAAAGGTGTCGAGATGCTTTGCAGGGAGCTGAATGTCTGCACAAAGATCGCACAGAACACCCTGCTCTCTGCAGGCTGCTTGCCAAGGTGCAGCTGCCACTGTCAGGAGAGAGCTGCGTTATTCCTGCAGATAGAAACCAGGGCCGTTGGACTCAATAATCTGCTGAACTGCTTCCAAGGACTGAAGTGGCTGAGAGGTTATGTCAGTGATGTGCTCCTTTGCAGCCTGGAGCCCTCGCACCAGCTCCAGTGTGCCTGTTTGGTTCCAGCCGACACCCTAGAGGGATTTACTTTCTTCCTCCTGCCTCAGCCTCTTGGAGAGATGCTCGCTGATGGCCATAAGGGGGTTGGCTCTGTACCTGGGATTGGCGATGACCTCATGAAACCGAGCCACTTCTTCCTCTCTGAGGAAAGAAAAATAACACACGTGCTCAGTGCTTCATGCAAAAGGAAGTGAGCAGGTAAGAACAGAACTCATCAAGCAGCGGGTTTCTGTACAGACAGAGTGATTCTGGGTCTAAACCTCAGAAAGAAACAGTGCAAGAAATAAAACTCATTTACCCAAGGGCAGAGCTCAAACTGTTGCCAGCTTCATGGGAGCCAGATACTTGATCTCATGCCACAGAGACAGAAACAATCGTGTTAGTGTCCAGCATCACTCGGAAATGGTTTCTTTAAGTGCTTTTCCCTAGTAAATCAGGAACAAGAGACTGTGGGTATCTGGTAAATCACTAAGAATGAATACTACTTCAGAGTGCAGTAGCACAAAAGCAGATTCTGCTTCTGAGAGCTCATCTACTGATCCTCTATTGCTCAACGTAGCGGGTTGGTAATCCTATGAACAAGACTGGTTAAGCACCATGGGAGGTGCATGACCGAAGTACCTTTGCATGCCTGGCCACAGCTCGTTGCTGTGGAAGTGGTCTTAAAAAGCAAGCAAGCAGGGATAAAGAGGAGGAACAGAGCAGGAGGTGTGTAGAAAAAAAAGTGAGTTTTCAAGTCAGTCACATCCACTGTGACCTCCCCATCTCCCTCAGACTGCCAGGCTCCCCACAGCCCAGCCAGACACACATCCCCACATTCTCAGAAGTTGCTGTGGATCAGCAGAGTGCTCTTCAGCTTGCAGCATGCAGCTAGTTCCTTCTCTAGCAGGGCCCTTTCATTCAACACCAGCCCTGCCCCTGCCAGAGGAACACAGAGAGAAGCCAAACCTGAAGCTTGGGTTGTGGTAGTTGGGGCAATGGAGTGAGGCTTAGGGAACTAACGTCCTGGAAAAGAAACCTCAAAGAAATGTCCTCCAAAGTTTTTCCCTCCTAAGAAGCACAGACTTCCAAGACCACTATGGTAGGATACATGCTACTGCTCAGTGCCTCTGCCTAGTTTTGTGCAGAGAAGAGGGGTACACAGCGGGGGTCATTGGCTTGCTGATACAGAAGGTTGTGGTGGAGTTGCCTATTTGGATTTAGATCTGTATGCCAGTGTTCTCCACCCCTGCGTTCCAGCACGAGACACTCACTGATGGCACTCGAGGCCATGACCCTTGGACTTCTGCAATGAGCCAAGAAGGAAATCATTCAGAAAGGCAGAACTGAGTGAGAAAGGCACCCCAGCATCGACACTGGCCAGCTTCAGACAGAGAAGTGTATACACAGGGCATGCTAGAGAGCAGTGCTGGAATCTGTAGACTGACCGTGCACCTCAGTTTGAAGTTGACTGGCTCAGAACTGACAGAAATCCTGAAAATAGGGATCACAGAAAGCAAACACTGCCAGACCACAGCACCTGGCCCAGGGAGAGCTGTGCTGAGTGGAAATCACGTTTCTGATGGCTGGTGGCAGTATAAAATATCCAACAGATTACACAGAGGACTAAGGAGTTGCCAGGCTCATAACCAAGTCCAGGAATTACTCAAAAGCATTTAATGCTTCATTTTACAAGAAAAGGTTTGGCAAATGCCAACAAACAGCTGTCCTCGTAAGGGACGTACTGCATATAGAGGTGTTGCAACAGAGCAGCTGTAACTCCTGATGCTACACAGAGTTCCAGGAGCTTCCCCCCTACACATCCATAGGAGGCTTTCCTGAAGGGTATCAGCTAGAGCTACGTGGCTCTGGTGTCATAAGAGACTGAACCACAGCTGGAAGCTGCAGTTCTAACTCAGCAAGCCAAGACAAGGGATGCACCCTGGCTGATAACCACATCATCCATGCTGCACAGAGGGACACAGTACAGACTTGGTACCGCCAGAAATGACAACTGTGGCCAGGAGGAACAAGATGACAGCTGGTGTGAGTTTGCCCTGAAACCCCACAGACCATATGCAGGAGGCCCCCAGCCACCACTTTGTTTTCAATGAGACAGGGCAAGTGAACTCTTAAGTCAACTGCAAGTGCAGTTTCCTGTGCTCTCTTCACTTAGATGATACATGAGACAGAAGCAGAAGCAGACCGAATCCATTTAGAATTGATCGAGCCTGGCAGGGACTAAGACAGAAGGACATCCACAAACATCCTGCACTGTGTAAAGCGGAAAATCAAAGCTGCCACCTCTTCTAGGGTCTTCAGGTATGAAAGATTGAAACACTGGAACTGGTTGCCTAGAGAGGCTGTGTGATCTCCATCCTTGGAGATCTTCAAAAGCCATGTGGACATGGTCCTGGGCAACAGCTCTAGGTGGCCCTGCTTGAGCAGGGGGATTGGACCAGCTGATCTCCAGAGACCCTGCCAGTCTCAAATATTCTGTAAGGACAGATAACTGGGTACTTACAAGAGCCGGTGTTTCTGAGCTTGTTTCATCAGAGAGAAGTCTGTTGGTTCTGCCTTTGTTTTTACATGGCTGTGGAGAAATGAAACAGAAGAAGTGAGTGTTACAGAGGAGCGGTAATTTAGCAATTGCTGTAGAGATGGAAAGAGTCCAGGGATTCTGCATCTGCCTTCCCAGAAAGTATAGGTAATTGTCCTGTATGGAAATAGCCCTGAAAGGCAATTCTTTCCATAGCAAGACAGTAATGGAGATGCAAACTCCTCCCACCACACACTGACAACAGCTCAAGAGTCAGGACTGAATGGGCAGGAGGTAAATGCACTGAAGAAAAATCGGATCACTTAATTGTAGAACTGGTGCTGAGCTGTCCATGCCCAGATCACTTTCCCCTAATCACTAACCTCCAGGTCAAACTGATACTGTTGCTTAGAGAAAAGATCCCATCGAACTTCCCTCACCACCAGGCACACATCACTTCTGCACATCTCATGTTCCTTGCTAACGCTGCCGAGCTCCAGCATGGGCAGACATCAGTGACAGACAGTGCCACAACTACTCAGCAAGAAGAGGGAACCGCCAGCTCTACTTCAAGTCCTGTGGTGGGACCACTGCGGTATAAGCTGTCATGTATATTTTAAGATAAAGAACGGCAATATTCCTTTCTCCCTGTGAACACATACCCTCATCAAAGGCCTGCTAGTTTATGTGGGCTGCAAACAGATTAGCTAAAGAGAAAGCACAACAACAAAGCATCAGCTTTTGCTGCCAAACACAGATTCTGAGAACCCCTGAAGCTGCAAGAAGGTGGACTCATGGGAACGCAGGATGGTGCACTATGTGCAGCTGAGGCACAGCAGCAAGCACAGATCCACACTCTCTGCACTCATTTCTTATTCCTGAACAAAGTCCAAGGAGACCAGAGGTGTAATCCCATCCTGCGTGGGATGCTGGAAGCACAGTGGTACCCAATACCATGCAGCAGCAGAGATTTATCACAAGGCCAAGCGCTGAGCCCAAGCAAGGGACACACAAGAAAGGCAGCCACTGCTTTTGAGACTTGAAGTGCACAAGGGGAGTTGCAGGTAGAAGTGGACATTAAGAACATCAGAGGAAACTTCCATTCTTTAGGAGTAAACAGGAGAAGCAAGTGGGGAAGAGTGTCTGCCTCCGCAGAGCAGCTCCCCTCCGATTCACCCTGGCACACAGCCCAAGGGGAAGAGCATCTGCCCCCCACCCCTCTGTCAGGGCAGGGCTCAAGGAGGAATCTTCCCTTACTGGTGGGTGCTGGGGGCCAGGTTCTCTCCCACCTGCTCTGCCCCAGAGCCCTTCAGCTTTCTAAAGGTTAGGAAACATGACATTCCCTCACCTTCAAGATACCAGGGTGTCTCTCCCTTCAAGATAGCAGGATCTGGTCTTTTGTTGGTAGTATTACAGTGATTCCTCTCCCTATTTGCCTCTCTGACCTGCTACCCTCCATCCTTTTAGTTTGCATTTCTTTCCCATTCATCCTTTCCTCTTCCTCCCTTTCCCCATACTCCTTCACCTCACTCACTTTCATCATCCCTCCTGCTTCTTTTCCTCATCTCTCCCTCTCCCCATCCTGGCCCATTTTATTTGTCCTCAAGGGGGATCCTGGAGGACCCAAGCTGCTGAAGGTTGCTCTTACCACTGCCCCAATCACATCTGATTTACCCCCAGACCAGCACCACATGCCCCAGCATCAAAGTTCCTTGCTAACCCAGACAAACCCGAACAGCATGGATGTGTTGTCAGTCAGCCTTCGCAGCACAGATCAATGCCTGCATGCTGCTCCTATGCCTTTTAGTCCCTCTCGAGGTCATCCTGGCACTGCTGGCATTACACAACAGGCCTGGGAGCTCACCAGAAGCAGCGATCAGCAAGAGCAGACAAACAGCTACAGAGGTCTGAGCAGCTCCTGTCATGCTGCTGCGTCCACTGGTACTGCAACACACTGAAAGAGCAAGAAGTTCACAGAAGCACAGAGAAATCCCTTCTCGAGTGGGATGGCAACCCATGGTCACCACAGCAGGGGCTCGCCAAGTGTGCCACCAAGTCACCCTTCCAAGATGAGTAGCTCTGCAGAGGGTGACGACGCTTAAAGCAAAGCCTTTTGAGAGCAAGTCCTGGCCTGCACCAGATCGTGAGCACCAGAGGAAGCCATCCTGAGAGGTACAGCTCTCAGGATGGCTTCCTCTGCCGCACACCACAAGAGCACGGGGCTGCTTCAGGTTGTGGAAGTCCACTTTTGCCTTCAGTCACCCCACTATCTTAAGGGGTTCAGTGCTTCTGAATGCTTTTCAGGTCCACTCCACAGCTCTGCCCCACTGGCAGGTTTGAAAGGCCTGAATTTCCCACATCAAACCACTAGCGCACTGCCTGCTCACTTGGACCGCGCTAGTAGCCCTGTTTCATTACACTTCATTGCCTTCATTCATTATAAAACAGAATAAAAACCTCACTGTAATGCTCTCTTACCCAGCAGGAGATCAAATTCCTGGAGAATCTAATCTTTTATTAATAATGCTGACAAATCACTAGAGTATTACCCTTCATTTATGTAATGATTCAAATCCTATAAAAGCCTCTGATTATTTCAAACACTTATGCACACACATCCTCATGCAGTCCAGGAAGCCACAAGCCAGCAAGGGGAAGAGCAGCACTGTCACTCCTCCATGCCAGTCCCAAGGGGGACCGCTTTTAGGCTGGCATGTCACAAGCAATCTGGGTGACGCCACTCAATGTCAAGCTCCCACCTCAGCTGTGCTGACTGCAGATGGTGCTGGACAATCCCCAAGTTCTCAGCCAGGGCTGGGTTTCTCTACCCTGCTGTACCACAGGCCCACCGGGCTTTCTAGACACCAGAGCTTTGCAGCTAAAATGAGAACAGAGCCAGAGTACGAGCTCAGGCTTCCAGAAGGAGAGAAGGGCTGCCACCCTCCCACAGGAGGCCTGGGTTTGGAGAGAGAGGGAGCTGTCTGCTTCTCTGAGGCTGTCAGGCTGGAGATCTGTGCAAGACCACCGAATGCTTCCATGTGTGCCACAGAACCTCTGCCATGAAGTGCACAGAAGAGTGTGGCAGTAGCTGGGAGGGCCATTTTGGTCAGTGTTCTGCCTTGAAGCAGCTTGCAGCAGCTGGCCAGAGAAGGATAAGACCAAGGCAAGTATATATCCTCTTCAGTATTTGCAGCTCAGAGACCCTGTACCAGCTGCAGCTTATACACCTGCAGTAACCCTTCACGGAGCTCTCCTCACTGGATTTGTCAGGCCGTACCTGAACCCACAGGTTTCCCCCAGCCACTCCACCTCTGCTTTGCAGAGCAGTGAGCCTTCTGCTTGCACTGAACCAGCTACTCACTAGCTATGTTTGATGTCCTTTACTTCTTTCACTGGAAATGAAGATGAACTACTTCTTAATCACATCACACTTGATTTTATAGACTATAACATTTCCAAGCCTCTTTGCCTCTCTCTCCCATCCAGGCTGAGGACTCCCCAGTTAAGTCACCCCTTGCACAAAAGCTGTGCCAGACCCTTCATGATCATCCTTGTCAGCTGTCTCTGAGCCTTTTACAGTTCTACTCTATCTTCTCAGCTGGTCCAGGACTGCAGGCTGCAGCAACACTGTGTATTTGTACCAGATTATGCAGCCACACAGGAAAGCAAACCCCAAAGGAAGCACCCTACCTGCCTTCCCTCCCCTGTACATACTTTCTGCAAGCCACTCTCCTGGGTAGCAGGGGCTCAGCCACCAAGAGGTCTGCGGGAGAGTGATGGGGGGAAAAGACTCCTGCACACTATCTAGAGTCAGATGCCAGACACGGTTGTGGCACATCATCACGGAAAGAGGACAAAGCCACCTATTCAGGCTCAGGCTAAGCCCAGGCCCAGAGCTCCATCCAGTCAACCCTGAGTGCTCTGCAAGACTTGAAACTCTGTGTGTACTTTTGCTGTTCATTCCCACTGAAAGAAGAGGGCGGGCTGAGTGAAAGGCTGCAAAAAGAAAAATTAAAAAAAAAAAAAAAGAAAAAAAGAAAAGAAATGCTATTCAAAGAAACAGTAGCCAAGTAAAGGAAGGAAATATTTTCCCATGCTTAGATACAAGGTTCATAGCTGCTGCTTGTCTGGGGAGTGGCTTTCCAGAAGCACAGGGAACTGCCAACTCAGCCATGCTCTGTAGGTGGGTGTCCCACCTGGGTCAGAGTTTATTTCTGGGGCATCCAGCAAGTCACAAAGGGGTTCATGGTATCTCCAGCCTCGATCTGCAACCAAAGAGGAAGGTGCTTTGCCAGAGAGTCTTCTTCTTGGTTGTCAGCCTCTAATCCAAATGCTTTCTTGTTACGGTCAAAACAAGATTCCAGTTCCAACCCCTACTAAGCAACTGGAGAGGAGGGACAAGTGTTTGTGCAGCACATAGAGCACTTTTATTGTGCACTGGGGGATGCCAAAGCAGCTGCAGCACTGATCAGATGGTCAGGCAGAGCACTACATTAAAAAGGAGAAAATAGAAAGGCAACCAGAACCCACCCTATGGCTGACTGGGATGGTTGACATGGGCGTCAGAGCACCAGAATAGCCCTTCTCTTTCAGTACAATAAAGAAAACAGAAAGAGCATCTTTCTGCTCTTGTCCAGAGTCACACTGCAAGCCAAAGGCGCGAACACAGAGTCTGGCCAGAGTGTAGAGCTCTGCTCAAAGGGCTTGAACTGTCTCAGGAGACAGCCTGGAGGTCTGGAAGGACAGCATGGCAGGCTGCAACACCTCACGTCCAGGTTCTCAGGTGAGCTCAGCAGCATTACACTCTGGACACTTGTGTGTCACTCCTGCAACTCCCAGGACATCTGAGTGCTCCCAGCCTGTCTCATGAAAAGACTCATCTGAGCAATACAGTTCCCCTCTTAGTAGTGTCACAAGACATATATAAGCTTTTTTCTTGCAGCAAGTGAAGCAGGGCAAGGGGTGAAATGGAGCCGAGAATGAGAAATGAAGCTAAGAACAAGCTGTTCTCTTGACCAACTGCATTGAGTTTGCACTGTCTGCAGCTACAAGCTGAGCTGAAGGGCACCTCATCCTGCAGGAAGAAGGGAAATACACAGCCCATCCCAAAATGGCACATACCTCTTGGGTGGCTTCCTGCCCCTGCCACCAGTGGTCAGGGTGGAAAGTTCAGGCAGGGCTTCCATCAACGGCTGCATGTCTCCCACCACAGGTGTGGCTTTCCGCTTTGCTTCGGCTTTTTGCTTCTGCTTGGCTAGCTTCACACTTTCTATTTCTGAATCAGAAACAAGACATTACTGGAGGGGGGGAGAAGCGTTTGCAAGAGATAACACTTGAGCTAAGAAATTCATAGGCTGCTTCACCATCTACAGGAATAACAGGCCAGAAAGTTATTTAAACCAGGGAAAGACTGAAAATAATGCAGCTGGATGGTTCCCTTCCTTGCTGTACTTGCTTATAATTATATACGTCTCTACTAGCATTTGCAAAGTGAAATCCCCAGACTGATTTAATCTGAACTGTTTCCATCCCTGGCACTGTTCCCTGTGCAACATGGCACAGGAGTTCTGGGGTTGTGTAGAAATAGGTCCTGCAGCTGCCAGCAGCCTCCAGGGCAAGCCCCAGCAGAACATATTCTCCTCCAAGACAGCCCACAAAAGCCCAGCACTGCTGCAAGCCTCCAGCTGAGCTCCAAGATGCCCTGACCTGTCCCAGAAGTCCCTTGACGATGTCACCAGAAACAGGTAGACGTCAGTAGGATTCATGAGCTCCTTGTCCTTCTGCCAGGTGATCACAAGGCCTGGAAACCTGCTGCATTGGCCTGACACCCATGAGGGGTACCAGTGCTGCAGAATACACGATAGAAGAGTCCACCTCCTCCACACGCACCCAGCAGAGGCCATAGCAGAAGAGCAGGCTTCTGATTTTTGCCTTGGACAACGAGCGTACTGGAAGGATGTTGAGCTAGAAACTCCTTGTCTGGACATGGCAGAGCACAGGGACCAAGCTGGCAAGACAGGGAGGCCAACAGCTTCCAACGCAGCACAGCCACAGAAGCAGGGCTAAACCAGCGCAAGGATATTTGGTGGGAAGACGAAAGCAGCCAGTCCCACTCTACAGAGCACAGGCAAGATGCCATTAGCAGTTCTGGGTCTAATCCTGCTGCCCACACTCAAGAAAGCAGAACTCAAATTCGCTGGCTAGCTGCTAGCTCCCTTAATGTCTGTGTCCTGTTCGCTCCCCAGCTCAGCTGAGTCAAAGAGCAACTGTTTTTCATGAACGGCAATTTTGCTGTACATGGATGTTTGTGACAAATCTGGATTGTAAATGCATCTCCTCACAGTAATCCCTGCCAAGAACACAGCTTTCTGTTCTGCATCACTTCTTTTTTTGGTCTGGCTTTATGAAGCTGACTACTTCAGTGCTTTCATAAACAGTATGTGCTCAAAATTTTCAGACACCTGATTCTGCGCAAACATCCCAAATTCTTTTCCTATGAAGTCTTGTTCGTCTGAGGAACCATGCGATATATGTATTTTTAAATGTGCATACTTCTAATGTCTGAAGCATTGCATAATTTTTTTCCCTCTCTAGTCTCTCCTGAGATGATTTATTGGAATGGAAGAAATCTAAGAGTTTTGCGTTTGCACTACTGGGCTGCACTTTATTTCCCAGGGTCTTGGCATCCAGTGTCACAAAAGCAGCCCTGGGACAAGAAGAAACAACAAACTCTTGGGAAGATTTAGGAAAACAGAGCTGTCTTGTTGAGATAAACTTCAGCAGTCCAAGTTGGGTTCTCTTCTGGGGGCGAGAGGAGCCGGCGAAGACTGCAAAACGCACATAGAACTGGCAGAGTTATTTGCATCAGATAAAAATCAATGTGTTTCAGTTGACTGCAGCTTTTTAAGGTCACAATGTTAGAATAGCACGTTTAATTTAAAAATCCCCATCTCTGGAAATACCAGTTCATTTCACTCCATGAGCTAATAATAATATGTTTCTTTATTGATGTTTATATAGGCTCTTTCCAGCAATTCCATTTTTCCTCAATACCAAGCTGCGCATCTGGTACTAACACTTGCTGACTTTTCTAAGAGAAATCCCCAGGTACTTGCTACCCTTGGCAAACCATTTGCTAGGGTATTTGCCAACTGGCCACAAGTTTAGTTGGGCAGTCAAGAGAGCCAGCAATTTAGGTACTTTTATATCTGTAAAGCACTGCTAATATCTAGTATCTTCTAAGACAGAGACAATTTAGCCAGAAGTTTTCTATCTTGGTGTTGTCCCCAAAGCAAAGCCTCTGCATTTCATTTGTATTCCCTCAGCTTAGTAATTTCAGAGCCAAGAGAGGAAGAAAGAAGCCAAGACAGGGCCAAAAAAACTTAAGTGATTTTGAGAAAGACTGATGCTACAAAGGCATATCTGCAGGAGGGCAGGATTAAGAGCATGTAGGGATCCTGCTCCTCGGCTTTTCCAAAGTGGCTGACCTTGGCTATGGGAGCAGCGCTGTCACTTAACTGCAGGAGTGCGCCCTCTGTTTCTTACAGGAAACTTGAGTCCCACGTACCCCTTTTACTGTGGATTCTGTCATAAAATGCTGAGGATGTGCCTTCCTCCACAGTCCTGGTATCAGGGGATGGAAAGTGCTGCTGTGCTCCAGCAGTCCCCTCCTTGGTTTGCACAGTAGTATCACACAAGGAGAGACCTTCAGGAGCTCCAAAACTGCAGCCAGCACACCAGACGTTAGGACCAGCACAGCCATCTCTGCTTCATGGTCAACAGGGACACGGAGGGTTGCAGATGTCAAAGGCACTTGGAAGTTGTTTGTTGGTGATAGGGAGGAGGTGTTAAATTACCAGCTTTTTATGTAAGAGGAACCAGAGACACCTTCACTGGTGAAATCATGGGTTGACGGACTTGAGCTCAGAGCTCAGGAGCAGAGAGCATATGGCGCGGCAGAAAGCCACGTCCCTCAGCCCCAGACACAGTCTGTCAGCAACTCTGTTGGGCAGGAAGGCGTTGAGGGAAAAGTCTGTCCCAAGAACAGCTCCAGGTGGCAAGAGGAATCCCTTTGCTACACCCCGCAGCACAGCATCGTCATCTCTTACAGCGCTGAGACGCTCTAAGTGAAAATACAGAGATTTCCCACAGGAAACAGAAGCATTTCTGCCATGGGCTGGTTGTGTTCAGCTCGTATTTCACAGCCTTGAGAAAGGCCAGGCTGTCTGTTAAGTGGGTTCACTGACCTGTGGCGCATAGGAAAGAGCAGTAACGCAACCAGCAGCACCCAAAGACCTTCCTTACCTAAAGGCAAGAGGGCTCACTGCAAGCTTTCACCACAGAGCCTTGGGGTTAGCTGGTGGCTGCGTAAGGCTCAGTTCCAGGCTGTCCTGCCACCTCCTGAGCTCCTCAGGGAGAAGGAGCTCCACTATACAGCTAGTCATCTCTGTACCAGAGCTTCAAAATGGAGAGAAACATGCTAAAACAACATGGGCATAGTATGCTATCCGGAAAAACAGGGGGCTTGTGTAGTCGCTGAGATCATATGTGGAACAAGTAGGTTTGAGGACTGACTCAATCTCAGTGCTAAACACTGAGAAACAATACCCAGGACTTTTACCCTGTGTGCTGGGGAGCAGATGTGAAGGTGGCTGAGAAGCATCCAGCCTCCCCTGGCACTGCCCAACTCTCCCACTCACACCCCACGTACAGAGAGATCCAACAGAGCCCCACTCTGTGATGCCCACAGTACTGACATGTTTCAGAGGACTACTTACTCTGTAGCCATCTTTCTTTTCTCAACTTCATTTTTTCTTTTTTGGAAAGAACTGGTTTTTCTTCTAGACCTAGAGGAAAAGAGAGACATTGAGATGGAGTCTGGCTCCTGCACACAAATTCAGTGCTGGACACTTCCCAAAACCAGCAAAGTCTGTAATATTCTGTTCAACCCTTGATGATTTTGAACTTGCTAGCAGGTGGGGTAGGCTGCAGGCAGACCAGGGGCTGTGTAGCACCTCAACTTTTAGCCAGACAAATCAAACCCAGCTCACTGTCAGTTCAGAAATAGGAAATGGGCAAGTACATCAGATCATCAGCACCACAGACCCTGTTTTCTCAGGCCAGGTAGCCCTTTAAGAAACGCTTTTTTGTGAGACTCCTGCCCAGTGTGCTGCACAATCTGGCATTTTCTTCTGAAGATGAGCTGCAAGTGACAGGAAGACCTACAGGTTCTGGAACTGGGAGCAAAAAGCAAGTTTTAATCTGAAAACATATGCGCTGATAAAGCTAAGAAGGAAAACATGGGCTGCAGACGTGTGTGAGGGCAGGAGGGGGAACAGCGACCTGACACGGCAGGCAGGGGAAGTACTGAAAAGGGCCTGAAATACCCAGATCCATGCAGCCCTAAGGAGCAGCTGATCACGAGCAGTTTCTCAAAAAGGCCAGTACCTACTACATACCAAATTCAGTACTTGGAAACCAGCTGTTGATCACTGATATCCAATACCAAGTAAAACAATGTCACAAATATTTTTACTGGAGTTCCACTGCAGACACTATAAAATTTTATCTTATCTTCATTGTTAAAAACAAAATTGACTTTCGTCAACTTTTCTTCTGAAATGTGCTGGGAATCCTGCTAAGGGAATGACAATGGAGAAATGAGCTCCCCAATGACCACTCCTCTCACCTGAGGCTTGGAAAAGAAAAAATACCCTTTTTCTTCCCAAAAGAAACAGAGGAAAGGAATTCAATGCAACTCTAAAAACAACTCACTGAGGACAACTTCTCTGAAGCTGCAAGTATTTCAGGATGATTTAAACAAAAGCAGGGTCATAATTTAGTAATTCCAATGCCTTAAGATGAGAACAAACCCACTGGGGCTGGGGGGGACAGGACTTTTCCGTAAAGCCAACAACCACCACCAAGTTTTGAGTTTCTACAGGACACAGAAAACAAAGCTGTAGCTTTCACTGCCTCACATGCCAGAAAAATATGTTACTGCAGTCAGTGCATCCAAGAAGCAACAAGTCAGGGCAACCCTAAGCACAAATACAGGCTGGGCAGAGAATGGATTGAGAGCAGCCCTGAGGAAGAGGTCTCGGGGGTGTTGGCTGATGAGAAGCTCAACATAAGCCAGCAGCGTGCACTTGCAGCCCAGAAGGCAAACTGCATCCTGGGCTGCACCAAAAGCAGCGTGGCCAGCAGGGCAAGGGAAGGGATTCTGCCCCTCTCCTCTGCTCTGATGAGACCCCACCTGCAGTGCTGTGTCCAGCTCTGGAGTCCTCAACAAAAGAAGGACATGGAGCTGTTGAAGCGAGTCCAGAGGAGGCCACAAAGATGATCAGAGGGCTGGAGCACCTCTCCTACTAAAGACACTCTAAGAGAGTTGGGTTGTTCAGCCTGGAGAAGAGAAGGCTCTGGGGAGACCTTAGAGCAGCTTCCAGTACCTGAAGTGGGTTTACAAGAAAGCTGTGGAGGGACTGTTTACAAGGGCATGTAGTGACAGGACAAGAGGTAATGGTTTTGAATTGGAAGAGGGTAGATTTAGACTGGATATTAGGAAGAAATTCTTCACTATGAGGGTGGTGAGACACTGCACAGGTTGCTCAGGGAAGTTGTGGATGTCCCCTCCCTGGAAGTGTTCAAGGCCAGGTTGGATGGGGCTTTGAGCAGCCTGGTCTGGTGGGAGGTGTCCCTGCCCAAGGCAGGGGTTGGACTGGATGAGCTTTAAGGTCCCTTCCAACCCAAACCAGGCAACAACAGAGACAAACATGTAACTGTGTTAGGGACCTATTTCTTCAATCCATTCACTGTGGTATCAAAGCAGATGTTAAAACAAATAATTGCACGTTCAAATAACCAACTTCCAGCTCCCCCGATCACCCCCCACTTTTGCAGGTTCAGGGAAAAAAGATGAATCACGAGAAGTCAAAACACAAACTGCGCCCCAACAACTGCTGAAGGGCTGGCTGCCCGAGGCACCTCTGCCCAACCCTTCTGGCTGTCCCAGCCTGCCCAGATTTTCGCCGGGGAGATTTGCCACCTCATCTGAAAACACACTCATTATTTCATTGGGAAAACTGCGCCTGGCAAGATTTGTTAATGAAAATAAAAGAAAAAAAATATCAGCCAGCTGGCCAATTCTAGTAATAACTGCAATTCAGATTTCTTTTCCCCCCCCAAACAGCAGCAGGATATTTAAGGAAACACAAAAGCTGTTTTCTTGGCAGGAGCCCAACCTGGCTGCAGGCCGGGGCCAGTGGCCGGCGCCTGGGCTGGCAGCTGCAGATCACCAGAGGGTGCAGGGACGGGAGATGGATCCCTCCTCTGCCTGATGTGAGCAGTCCGTTTCTCCGCCTGCTCCCCAGACACCTCTGTTTTACATATCCCACCCTACCCCTCAGGAGGTTTTGCTGATAGAAGGTGCCAAGTTGAGTTTGGCAACTTCCAGTCACACCGCCGAGTGCCAAAACCACTGGAAAGCCAGTGGAGAACAGCAGAGGCAGAATTTAGCTAGTTAATTAATGGCACAAACTGTCCCCAAGGTAGTCTTTTATTTTTATTTAGCTTGCAAGCAGCTCTGAGATCAAAGCCAAACTGCAGCTCCAGTTTAATTATTCTTCTGTGAAATCTAAAGGGTTTAGGTCCCCCCTTCCAGTCCATTCCACGTGTAATTTAACAACACTTGCCTTTGAAACCCTGTGCATGGAAGAAAGGTGAGCAAAATCCTCTGACATTAGCTGACGGTAATTTACAAACCGTAAACTTGACAATTATTCCTTTTACCAAGGATGTGGTTTTTTTCTTCCCTCTGATCTGTGTAGTACAAAACATCTCAAATATAAATTAGATTTAAAAAAAAAACCAATAGCTTTTTGCCTCCTACATCAAGTGTTTGATACTACTCCTACAATTCTTAGGATCCTGCTTTCACAGCAGACAAGCAGATTTTTTTTCAGTATAGCTTCCTTCATTTCAAAAGAGTTGAGTTTTTTCAGTAAAGGATTCCTTAAACTAAAAAGAAAAAAACCCAACCAAACAAATAATAAAGGTGTGTGTGTGTGTGTATATATATATATATATATATGTATATATGACTGCTTTTCATAAACGACTTCTTAGACTAAAAATATATATACATCCAACCTTAAAAGTTCCCACTTTATCCTTTCTAGGCATTCAGAAAGAAGCTGAACTGGGTTAAAGCCATAACACTACAGGCTTCCCTCAGCCCCTAGACCCCCACTATTTAAGTTTGACTCCACAACCGAGAAGGTGAAAACACAGGCTTCACAGTTCCAGGAAACCACATCACTTTGAGTACTTGGCCATGAGCAGAAATCTCAAATATGAGCAGAAATCTCAAATAAACCTGTGCCTGTGCAACGCCACACAAACAGGGGAGGGTCCTCCAGCACCAGGCACCTGGTCCCCACCGCACAAAGCTGCAGTGAAGCACCAAGTCCCCCCTTCAGTACCAGCTATTAAGAAATAGCATGTAGTATTAAGTATTATTCCCAGAACTCCAATGATACATAACAGTAAAGCTGTTGCTGCTCGAAACATAATATTTTGGCAGAACAGGGTACTGAATAAATTGAAGTTAAACAACAACAGATGTGTTAATTTTACCACAGTTGTATAACAGCAACGAAAATCAGCATATGCCTACAGCTGTGGGGTGAGTTCACTAAAGAAATTCACAGAGTGCATCCAAAAGCAGAAGATCGGGTGTGGTTTCTGGGTTGCTTTTTTTGTTTTGTTATTTTAAAAATTACATAGTGCCACTCGTAAATTTTCTGATACCCTTTTTCACTGAAAGGGCCTGGGAAATAGTAAACCACAGTCCCTTGGGGCAAACGCTAGAGTGCTGTGACCTGACAGATGCCAGTGCAGAATGGTCGAAGGTATCCTTTTTCCTCTAGGAAGAAAGTTGAGGGACAACACGGGCAAGGCAGAAAGTCAGCCAAGACGCCCTCCAGCAGAGATGGTGCACCTCTACCCCATCAAACAGCTCCACTTCTCCTCCAGAAAGCACTGACGCAGAAGTGCCCAGGGAGCATGGGTTGCTGGCGGGACTGCAGCTTGGAGGTGGCAAGGAGAGAAGCAGGGAGTTGATATGCAGGCTCTTTGCCCCCTTGCTCTTTAAGGAGCCCCCCGAGACAGCTTGACAGCCTGTACATGGTGCACAGAGACCATGACAGGAGAGAGTTTGGGTTAAACCCAGTCAAAGCCCTGCCACCTTGGGCAGGCTCAGGAACCAGAGATGGAAGAGAAGATGACACCTCCTGCTGCAACAGGACAGGTTTCACCATGGACACAGCATTTGCTTTTTACGTTCCAAAACAAGCTACATTATATTGTTCACGCTTCATCATTACACCAGCACACAGGCCTTTGCCCTCGATGAGGAAGGCATCCTATTTAAAGTAGGATCTGCATTCTCAGCCCTTCCAGATCGCCTGGTTATTTGAAGAGGAGCCTACTTCTAAGCCCAGCTTCCCATCCGAGACCCCAAGGAGCTGTGCAATTCATGTCCTCATACCAAGGTCATGCCTCTGTCAGGCCTGGTAAACATCCCCAGGCTTTGACCAGCTACAGCAAGGGCAAGAAACCTCCCTCTGCAGCAGAGCCAAGACTCATCTCTAGTTAGCCGCATAAGCGCACAAGTGACATGCCATCTGAAGCGGGAGCAGCTCCCCTCAGGAGGTGACCAAGAAGTCACAATCTGTGCAGCAGTCTGCGAAAGGCAACGCCGGAGACAGTCTGTCCTCCCAAACCTCCCAAGATGTCTCAAGTGCTGCAGGCATGCTCAGCCCCTGTCACGAGGTAAAAGTACCTCCTCCTCCTCCACCCAAGGCCTCCATCACTTTTCAGAAGACCTTGGTCTTCCCACCTGCAACCTCTCAGCAGCCCTCCCCAGCAGAGGTTGACGCTCCAAAGGATGCTCAAGGCGGCCCAGTGTGTCACTGTCCTCAAAGCTACTTTAGCAACTGGAAGGTTACTTTCATGACCAAGGCAGAAAGACGTAACATGTTTCAGGGAGCCTAGATTTCTGAACCAAGCATGCCACAGCGGCTGCAAAATACCTTGTCCGAGCCAAGTGCTTGGCATTGCCAGTTCACAGAGCAGAGAGATCCCAGAAACCAGGGTGAGGTTCCCAGTAGAGAAGTTGTGGCTGCCACAAGGAGCTCATCTGATCTGCCAGACTGCAGGCTCCTCCCTGGGAAAAGTTATCTGCTGCTCTTGGAAAAAGGTCAGCTTATTTCAGGAGTTATCCTCCTGGTAAAACACATATAGGGCTCAGACATTGTGGGGTGAGAGGGAGAAATACCCCACCATGATTTATGTGGCATGAAGCCTTCTTAGGGGAGAAACACCCACAGAAGTAGCACTGGGAGACAGCAGGACAACCATATGGCCTCTGCTTTATTTTGTTCATGAATTTCCATTAGTGCCTCTCCATTCTGCTGCAAACACCCTGAAGGGCGGCAAATTAGGTCAGACCCATCACTAGGTCCAGGGCACTGAAACGTGCTTCCTCCCCTCCCACATACATTGTGCTGGTTTGGGAAAGTTTCTCATAAAAATTTGAAAGAAAAATAGTGTATTTACTATCGGCACATCCTGCTGAGTCACTAGGTAGGTGGTGAGATTGATGAAGGAGAATGAAGCACAGGATACCAGACAGACAGTGCCACTGTCTGATACCAGACAGGCCGTGCTGCTTCTCCCCTTCCTGACTAGGAAAGCATGAGATGCAGCCAGGACCTGTGAGACACAAAGCAGTTGTAGAAGTGTTTGCTGGACCTACAGGAAGAGGAGGACTTGCCTACAGCATGCAAAGTGAACCAACTGAACTCACCTTTTAGAAAGCCTGGCTTTAAGCAAACCCAAAAGGATGAACGGTAACCATTTGACATCTTACTAAATCGCTTTTTCTTTAAACTAATGTGGCTTTACTACACTACAGATGCACAGTTTTTCCTGAATAATGTAGGTGCTACCACTTCCCATCCTTTTTTCCTGCTGCTTGCGTATACAGCTGTCCTTTCTCTGGGATTCTTGGATGACTACAGTGAGCAACAGCCAAACCAACCTCTGTGCTCAGCAGACCTGGGAGGTTCCCTTTTGTGGTTCTTTCATTGATTACAGGAGCAGCGAATGAGACAGCACCTCACCTTTTTCTCAAATGCTTCCCTAGTCAGATGGAAAAACACTGTTTGGCCAAAGGGACAATGATGCTGCACCACTGCAGGAGTTCCACTCTTCTGCACCCAGAAAAAAATTTAAAAGCCCAAAACAAAACAAAAAACCCAGTTCTCTGTATTCTCTGAGGTGCAACACTTCAAAAGCCACAGAACAAACACAGAAAGCCTCACTCACAGACAGGTGTCCTGGGAGAGACATGCCAAGTCAGGGACTTTGCAAGACCAGATGTGATTTCATTCAAGAAACGGGGGTTTCCAGCTTTGGGAGAATGAGTTTGCTTTCAAAAAAGACATTTCAATCCCTCTCTACCCCTTTTCACGTCCACAGAATAAAAAGAAAAGGGCAGATGTACATGCAACAAGTGTGTGTGTGTGCATTTCTTCCAACAAAAAAACCAAGAAGTCCTCCAAAAGTAACTTGAAGTTTCACAGTTTGCAAGACTAGATGTGATTTCATTCAAGAAATGGGTTTCCAGCTTTGGGAGAATGAGTTTGCTTTCAAAAAAGACATTTCAATCCCTCTCTACCCCTTTTCACGTCCACAGAATAAAAAGAAAAGGGCAGATGTACATGCAACAAGTGTGTGTGTGTGCATTTCTTCCAACAAAAAAACCCAAGAAGTCCTCCAAAAGTAACTTGAAGTTTCACAGTGCAAAGAAGATATTCTTATTTGTCAAGGAATTGAATCGACTTTTTCAAGTTGCAGCACCCAGTCCTAGCAAAAGTTTTGCAAATAAGCAGCACATTCCCCCTTGGGAGTGCACCCACTGTACTTGCTTCCCTGCTCCTGCTGGGAACCAGGCCTGGTCTGAAAGGATTCACCGTGTCCCTGTTCCACTGCTAATTCCTTCCCTTCCCCGTGGAAGCCTAGCAAGCTGCTTCTCTTCCTCCTCCTCCTCCTCTCATCCCGCACTCACACTATTTCTGGGAAGCAGCACATAAGCCTGGGGCAAGAAACACTCCACGTTGGCCCGCGCATTCACAGCCCAGGTCAGCCGTGGTGTAAGCGAGGACTGAGAGCAGCCTCATTACTGTCCTCTTCTCATCTTTGCCACAGACACTTCTGACCTATTTCTTTCTCACGTTTTGAACAATTTGACATTTTTTCCAATGCAACAGAAAAACCAAATTCTGCTCCCTTCAGCAAGAAGGCCAGCGCTTGCTCTCTGCAGAGACGGTTTCCAAAAAAAGTATAGTCTTCTGAGAGCCCACTAGCATGCAGCCTCAAATGCCTCAGCTCAAGCTAACCCAAAATTAAATAGCCACATCACTTTCCAGACTGTGCGCTGGGGCGCTTTCCTTGTGGAAGCATGACTGACACATGGAGTCATACCTTCGACACGAAAACACTGCAGAGACAAGGTCAGCTATAGGAAGAAGCAGTGAACACGCTGAGCGTCACATCACATGTAAAACAGCCACAGAGAAGAGTCTGTGTTCCCATTTCTAAGCACTGACCTTTGAGAAAGGCTTACAGCAAGGGCAGACCGTACACTGCTAACAAGGTACTTGGCATCTCTCCACTGAGCTGGATGTGGAACCGTAACACTGTTCGTTAAAAAATGCCTGCTCAATTAGCGAGAAAGGTCAAGACCAAAGCAAGCAGGTTAGAGCTGACTGCTCCCTGGAAGGGTGGGAATGGTGTGCGCACCCAGAGGTGCTGTCACAGCCTTCCACTGCCAGCTCAGCCTGCAGCCCCCCTCCATCTCTGCCTTCCTCTTCTCCACTTACTTGCCTCCTCCTCTCCTCTGTGTCATATGCTCCCAGATAAGCAACAGAAAGCAGCTGACCAGCTGGAGAGCAGCTATACAAAAAAGGTCCTGGTGGCCACCAAGCTGAACATGAGCCACAAGTGCGCCCTTGCAGCAAAGGCAGCCACTGGTGTCCTGGGATGCTTTAGGAGCGCTGCCAGCAGGTCACAGGAGGTGTTCCTTCCCCTCTGCTTGGGGGCCATACCTGGAGTGATGGGTCCACTTCTGGGCTCCCCAGTGTAAGACAGATATGGACCTTACTGGAGTGAATCTAGCTAAAGGCCACTACAATGATTAAGAGACTGGAGCATCTTTCACTTGAGAGGCTGAGAAATCTGAGAAAGAGGTGGCTCAGGGGAAATCTTATCAATGTCCATAAACATCTGATGGGAAGGAAGGAGAAGAGGGAGTCTGACTATTCCCAGTAGTGCCCAGTGACAGGACAAGAGGCAATGGACACACATTGAAACACTTGGTTTGGGCATAACTTCTATGGTGGTGGGTTTGTTAGTTTTATTTTTTTTTAACTGTGAAGGTAGTCAAACATTGGAATAGGTTGTCTGAAGAGATTAGGGAGTCTCCAGGTCTCCATCCCTGGAGATATTCAAAACCTGACTAGACACAGTCCTGGACAGCCTGCTGTATCTGACCGTGCTTGAGCAGGGGCTGAACTAGCTCATCTTAAGAGGTTCCTTCCAACCTTAACAATTCTGCAATTATGTGCAACAACCAAAACAAAAAGCTTTGACATTTTTCATAGGTGCACCTGCTTTCAGTGGCGCTATGGGGAGGCTACTCTTTAGGAAAGATCCTTGCCCTAAAGACAAAACCCTTGCCTGGCATAGCATGGCAAAGCACTGCAGAAGACTTTTCAACCCTACATTTGCCTGCTGCTGAGATCAAAAAAGATCAGTGCCACCAGCAGGGCACATGAGCTTGGCGCAGATCAGCCCTTGACTCCGGCCTCAACACACGCTGATCACGCAGGGTAGCAGGGGTTTGCTTTCCAGTTTGTTTTCTGTAGGGGAAGAGCACCAGAAGTGCAGAGAGCTGGAACTTCCCACCTGCCCTGACAAGACACGACCCACCTTCCTGGCTGACCAGCAGGCTGTGGACACATCCATTCCTTTTTGAGTCCATCCTCAGTTCACACGTAGCAAGGAAAGCGTGCGGATCTGTGGCTCCCTTGTCAGAAAAGGCCTGCCCTTGCAAAAACTGTATTTGAAAAGTCACCTTGGCAACAGAGTTCCTTCGAGCAGGCATCTGTAAGGCAATGACTCATAGATTTGCCATCGCAACCTGAAAACAAAGTACCAGGGGCAGGCGGAGGCGTAGTTCTGAATCGTCTTTACCTCCTGCAGCAAGTATTTCTAAGGTTTGTACAAAACCATGGAGACCACTAAGGTGGACCACCGAAGTAGACTCCAGGGAGTCCACAGCACCATCTGGACAGTCAGCAAGTTCCCTTCCACAGAGGGTAAAAATTTATATTTTAACAAAAGAACAATATGTGCACAAGAGATGTGTGGACAGCGCAGTTTCGGTAGGGAGCAGTGAGAAGAACAGAATACAATTTCTATAAAAACTTAAACAGCAACAAATATCTGGAATGAGATTTATTCTGAGACCAAAAGTAATTCATGTTCACCAGTGGGTAAATTCTCTCCTTAGGGCTTACTAAAGGAGACAGAATACTGAAACATCCCTATGCTTTTTGACAGTGCCTTGCAGGCTTCTATTTTAAAGAGATTTCCCCCAAAAGATCTTTTCCAATCCTGCTAATAAGATCACTGTCCTTCGAAAAGTGTGAAAAAGCAGTAGTTCAACTCATTACGTTGTAGTCCTGCAGAAGGTAAGATCTAGATCGGAAAGTGTTACACTATTTCATCTTACCTGCTGCTTGTAATTATTGCAAAATGCAAGAAAACATTAATTTACCTTAATTTCCTTGTCTTTCAACTGTATATTAGCTAGTAGACAATTAAGTGAACGTTCTCTAGGGAAGTTTTCCAGCCACTGGCTTCTATAACCCTTCTTGCATTTGTTTTGGTACCTGACATTTCTTTTATAAGTGTATTCTCGTACCTATCACTTCATACCTGCTCTTGTGGCTCCTTAGAGAAACACGCTCTGCTTAGTTGTGCTTGTTCTTACATTCTCAGCGCACGGGTTTAGTGGTGAGCCTCCAAACCAGTCTCCAACCTCCTTCCCTAGGTTTAACAACAGGCAGATTTCTTCCCACCTGAATTTCTCCACTTCAGTCCCTAGTTTCTGAAGAGCTCCCTTACTGGGACTGCAGACAGAAGACTTTTGTTTTGTCAAAATACTGATTTTACTGTTCAGCAGATGTATATAGTTGAAGCCACCCTACACCTCAGACAATTCTGTAGCTCCTGCAAGTTGTGTGCAAGAAAGATTTAGACATAACGGATGTTTATCCATATTTATGAACACACTCATATACTCATCACAGCTGCGTTTTAACCACAGGTATTTTTTCTCAAAACACCCAGCAGAAAACCTCTTCTTATGCTTCATTTCCCTCAGCACCAAAGCAGAGAAGGCAGAGAAGAATAGGGAAGAGATGGAAAAAGTAAATATTTAAAGATGCTCGGAGGAACTGAAAAAGCACGGAGGGTGAGTCTTCTGAAGCAGACAGGCAAATATGTCACTGTCGGGTGCCGCTGCAGCGCTGGCAGCAGACCAGCCATGTGCGCAAGGATGTGTCAGATGATACCCAAAACGAGTCGTGGAGCTGTTTTATGGTAGACATGACAATGTGTTATGTGCTGAAACCCGCCCTCCTCCCCACTTCTCCAGATAATACATTTCATGGATTCATTGGTTTGTTGTTAGAAGCACTGAGTTTTCCTCATTCGCTCAATCCAGGTTTAGCATCTAAAGCCATTTTCCTTCCATCCACTGGGAAAAACAGGACATGGGAGAGATGCAGACATCATCTGAAATTAGTTCTTTCAACTGAAATGAGGAAGGACGGGCAATAGGACCACATTCACCATGTGATTCAGTGAAAAAAGCACCTGCAGAAACCTCTTCCTTAACCACCCGACAAGGCAGGCATGCAGACAGCAAGAAGAGCAGTAGCTGGACCTTTCCTCAGATGGAGGTGAAGGAAAAAGAGCAGGAGGAATCCCAGGGCTCAGCCCTCCTGGTACTGCTGAGCAAAGGCAGCATACACTTTACCTGACAGTAAGAGCTGGGGAAGGGAGAGACACTAATAAAACAGCCACACAGCCAAATATCCTCTGAAACAGAGGACAAGGCTGCACCTTCAACCCTCCCTTTGCATCTATTTTGATGAAGTGTGAAGGTGCAGAAAGCGATGTTATTTCTCCAGTAACACGCAGCTTAAGATCCTCACACGGGCCAAAAGCGCTGCTGCGTCCCTTCTCCCTCCTGGAGCGATGCACAGTAAACCCAGGCTGTCAAAACAAGCTTTGCATGGAAATGCAGCACAGAGTCACAGCAACAGTGCCAGCACCCGAGTCGCACGAGTTTGCAGCTGTTCTGCAGAGTTTTCCATAAAGCAGACTGCCCTTGGGCTGCCCTCTGAGCACCGTCCTCTCGTTGCATGGAAGCACGCTGCACCTTGCTCCAATGTTTGCTACAGCACTAGTGTTTGGTGGCAAATGATTCCTGTCTTGCAGATTCCAAATTCAAACTCCTTCAGAATTTAGGGGTACATCAACAGAGATTACAAAACTACCTCCCACCGACATAATTTTGGTTTAATACTTTTGTTTTGAAAACAACCCACAATGTTGCAAAATGAAACATATTTCCAAATTGGTTTTTTTTCCCAGTTTTCTTTGGCTCTTCCTCACAAACAATTCAGGGATACAAATACACTTTTAGGCAGTTTTTCACTTGAAAATGCAAATTAGAAACCACTCCATAAAGAACAGCCTTAAGACTGCCTCACAGTAACCAGACATCCTGCAGGACCACTCCATCAGATGTCTTCAACATGAAGAAACCTTGTTATAGCTACACTACTAGGGTAAAAAAAAACAATTTACAAAGTTGTGTGCTTTACAAAGAGCCCAGGATGTAACTGGAAAATACATACAAAGACAGAGACAGCATTATGCAGGCAAACCACACTCCGACATCACCCAATTCAGCAACAGCATTTCTCCAAAAGGGAAAGATGACACCGCAAACCATTTCATAAATGCTGTTTCTAATGACAGACCCTCTTAGCCTTCTCCAAGAAGGCTTATGGCTGTTTCCAAGCTTTGAATCTGAATGTCCTCCTGACATTCAAGTCCCACAAGTCAAGTCACAGCTCCGGCCACTCCACACAGAGCAGGATGCACCAGAAGCACCATGGTCTTCAACTGTACGGTCCATCCACTCTGTTTTAGGACAATTTGACTGGAATATTTGAAAATACATCTTGCAGGTTTGTTCAGACCCTCCAGTCTGGCTGAGACTGGGTACTCAGTGTCCTCCAAATCGAGATCAGTAACAGGTGGCAAGCCTCAGAGGTCCCTACTGGGACGGGTACTGTTCAGTATCTTTATCAATGACATAGAGAGTGGGATTGAGCAGCAAGTCTGAGGGTGCCACCAAGCTGAGTAGTGCAGTGGATTCACTTGAGGGAAGGGATGCCACCCAGAGAGGGACATGGACAGGCTGGAGCAGTGGGCCCATGTGAACCTCATGACGTTCAACAAGGCCAAGCCCAAGGTCCACTGCAACTGTGATAATCTGAACAGCCACATATTTGAATCCCTGAACATCTTAAGTGCATAATAAAATGGGGTTTAGCTCATCACAGACACTGCAGTAACTAAGCAGGAGGGACACAAAAGAGAAAGCTCTGTATCTCCCACCACATTAATTGAGGCCAGGCTACGTGATATTTTTATGCTAGCGGTAGCACTGGGAAAGCCAGCAGGGACGCAGTTTCAGGTTAAACACGCAGCTCATATTAAAGGCTGCCTCTGACCAGAGGTTTTTCTAAGATTTTTGATGGACAGAATCCAATGTGAACTGGTAGCAAGACTTCACAGCAGAGAAACTTTTTTTCCCATCTGAGCATCTTAAGCCATGTATCCACAGTGGCTCTCTGTAGGCTCTCTGTGAGACGTACAGGCTTGGGAACGAGTGGCTGGAGCTGC
>NW_010156076.1:0-799 GCF_000695765.1 Mesitornis unicolor
TGGGACAAATAGTGATGCAAAAAATACTTCCCATTTATTCCAGAGTCGAACGTCATTATCACAGGTACTGCTAAGGATTTGGGAAACACCTCTTTTCCATCTTACTGGATTTGACTTATTAGGATGAAAATGTGGTAATGCTAAACTTAAACGACCAATAGTACATGGTCCGCCTATGACGGTATTCCATGCCAAGCTCGGTTACCACAGATGAAAAACAAACCAGGGGGTAATCTTCTGGGATACATGGTTCCAGGTGCAGGGTCTGTTGAACTTTGACTAATACTGGCACACCAATTAGTCCAGTTTCCTTGTGGGGGTACAATGGTGGGGATGGTTACGTTACAATATGATGTTCTTTCATTTGCACAAGGATATTTAGATGAATTCACATAGATGCAGTAAGAAGCATTTAGTGAGTCAACTAACTCAATTTCGGGAGGGTCGGGACCAATAGAAAGTTTCTCATCCCAGTTATCATATTTTTCAAAGAATTGACTCATATTGTTTCCTCGAGCTAATTTTGTTAATCTTGGCATCTGACTTAAAGTTGAGTTAAGAGCGCTCCAATCTGGATCATTAAGTGGTGTCCCTATTAGGCATGTCAAAAAGGGTGTACGAGGTGTTGACAAACTTGCACAAAACGTGGTTGTATTTACAGCCCTACTTAATGTTACCCATACATTTTCTCTAACATCAAATGCTGACATAGATATAAAGGTTAAGGCTACAGCAACAAGATTGAATAACACAAAAATTCTCAACATCATGTATGATAGATAACAATATAGTATTAATA
>NW_010156077.1:0-308 GCF_000695765.1 Mesitornis unicolor
TGCTGTGCTACTTTTCCAACAGATGTCAGGGGTGGATGAAATCCCTCAGCAGGATGGGAGTCTGTGAGCCCGATGCCTCCTGGAGCTGGAGTAAGAAGGCTTCATCGGTAAGCTCCTCTTGATCAGGCGGCCTGTAGTAGACACCAACCACAAGGCTCCCTTTGTTGGCATGATCCCTAATTCCTGCCCATAAGCTTTCAACCTGCTCATGGCTATTCTTTAGGGACAACCCTTCACACTCTATCCATTTCTTAACATAGAGGGCAACACCTCCACCCCTCCTTCCTCTCCTGTCCGCCTCAACAACC
>NW_010156077.1:460-721 GCF_000695765.1 Mesitornis unicolor
TCTGAGATAGACATCCCTTCCTTCCTCCAAGGTGTTTTGTGGAAGCTGCCCTGTTGGCTCCTATCACCTCAGGAGCCTCTGGTTTGTCTCTCTAAGACTTTGCCTGTGCTGCATTGCCCACTGCGTGCCTCAGGGCAACAGGTTTAAGGCCTTTGCTATCACCCCATCCCTTCCACCCTAATGTTGTCATGCTGCTGCTTGTCACAGCCAGTCTTCATATTGTTATTCCCGTCCCCTTTCACATCTAGTTTAAAGCCCTGT
>NW_010156078.1:0-824 GCF_000695765.1 Mesitornis unicolor
ATGTTGTATTTAGGGACATGGTCTAGTGACAAAATTAGTAAGACTGGGTTGATGTTGAACTCAATGATCCTAAAGGTCTTTTCCGACTGAAACCATTCTATGTTTCTATGATCAAGACACAAGAAGAGAAGACATGGTAAATGTGTACATCTTTGAACTAACCTGAAGACAGCAATAACAAAATATGTACTGTTCCACATTGGGATTTGCTATGTTCATTCAAAGGGTACATAGACCAGGCTGGCATGAGAAATTAGGGAAGAGTAGTTCTCTCTCCACAACAGCTGGAAAGGGAAAGCCAAGCTGGCATGGTAGCTTAGAGAATAGCCTTAGCGCATTAGACCACAGTGGCACAGCCAGGTCAGTACTGTTTTTACAGTCAAGTCAAATCATGCCCACATAACTCCTGTTTCTGGGAAGGAAGAAATATTTGTATTGATTTAACTTTGCACTAGGAGGCAAAAATTCCCATGAAAGCCATGAATGACTTGTTGACTGAGTTTAGCAGCAAGAATGTCTAACCATGAAGCCAAATGTGTTGCAGAAATATGTTTATTCCTCCAGGTCCATCCTGATTCCGTTTTGCATTATTCCCTGAGGTGGACAAAATTCTAATGCTTAGAAGTGAAATTAGGGTCAGAGTACTATACAGTCATTCTCACATGGATCCAAGTTTCACAGCATGGAAATCCCAAATGGTTTGAAAGCAAACTGGAAATATGAGAGCAGATTCCTTTCTGACTGTTGGGCATGTTTATTTTATTTCCCTGTAGAGAATGTGGGTTCCCTAGGCCACACTCCACATTTAGATTCTCTACCAGGAA
>NW_010156079.1:0-17282 GCF_000695765.1 Mesitornis unicolor
AGCTTCCTCCCCATCTGTCTGGAAGACTAGCTGTGGGTAGTAGTCCGTCTCAGGGCAGACTACAGACCTCCCTATGATGAGGGTCAGCTCTGCATATTTGAAGATGGTTTCTATACATTCTCTCAGCCTTCTTTTTTTCTAGACTAAAAAGCCTCAAGTCCTCTTTCAGAGGCCAGATTTTATGGAGTTCTGATCATGCTGACTGCAATAACATTGACAGTGATATGTGCCACTTAGATGCATACTGACAACGCAGCAATAATCAGCTTTCAAAAGATGATCCCTTCTTACTGCTCACTGGCTAGTTTCCGTAGTTAGATAAAAGCTCCCAAATATAACAGTAATGCAAATAACAGTACTGCCCCATGTCTCTGTGCTCTATCAGGATAATGCATTTATTCATATCATAATGTTACCTAAAAAAGAAAGTGGATATAGAGATAAAGATAATGCAATCAACATCAACATAATTCTTATCACTTGCTTTGCTTCCGGGAAGCTATAAAGATGCAAAGGCTGGTTCCATTACATTTTTCATCAAATCATTTCAGAAGACACTTACCAATTATTTTTATAATTTCATATTTTACATTTTTACAAATAAAATAAGTGGTACAAATTATTCTTAATGGGGAGATAAAAGTCTAAAACCATGGAATAAAGGTCACCATCAAGGTGCAGTACACCTTCATAAAAGATTGTCTTTGGAAACCAAGTTTTTTTGACATTTCAAGATTATCTCTCCTGTTTTAAAAAAATTCAGAAGGTATTGTCCCCAATCTATCTCTGGATAGAGACACAATTATCATAGACAATAACTTTCTCAGTGGTCCCTCATCCACGATTATGAGCAAAAATATACTTCCTGTTTAACAGATCCTGATTTCAAAAACCCTTATTACAATTTTATTGGTTCCCATTAAAGTAGGAAGAGGAGAAGGTACAACAAAAGATCCAAAGTATTAAAACTATTTAGGAAAACTATACCAAAAGCTTTAAGCCACCCATATAAGGAGTTTTGCCTTCAGATTTTTCCAGTAGAAGAATCATTCTATTTAACTACTTATCTATCTGTCTACCTGGGCAAATGTGCCTGTGAAATAAGAAGGCTGCTTGTTTGAAAAAGAAAAAAAAAAAAGTTTGTGTGAGACACAGGAGTTACAGATCCCAGAAAATGAGTTTCCCAATAGCCATGAAAACCTGAGGGAAGTTTACTTAGACTCTTAAATATTATTACTCTGTCTCAAAATTCATCTGATCTACTGGAGCAGAAACACTTTACATGGAGACACAAGCTATTCTGGGATATTCAGAGCTGCATCTCTGAGCAGCGGCAGTGATGTCTTATGCCTGTAACAACAGGCTCAGAAGCTCTACACTGATGGCTCTTTCAGGATTTCTGCCCATCCTAATCAAAATTGATGCAAATAACTTGTCCACTAGTATGGCCATCTGTTAGTGTGGCATACTGCCCACACAAAAGGTATTATGCCAATTTCAATGTTCTAGCCTAAGATGGATTTAGAAGGCAACAAACAGAGAAAACACAGTGCATTAAAACCAGCAAATTCTGTCCTTAGGGACTCTAACAGCAAGGGCATGAAAAGTCTTTAGCAAGCTTTAGATTGCTTTAGCAATCTGTGCTGTAATACAGGTCTCCTGCCCTGAACTGGAGAAAGAGAGAATACAAAAAGAGGTTCAGTGCTGGCAGTTTACTGTGCTACCAAATAGCCAGTAGATCAAGGGAAGCGATTTCCATCTTTAATTCATGAGTCTATATCTACAGTACAAATCTAGTGTCCAGGATGGGCTTCCCAGGTCACAAGCTGATCAGGGGCAACAGCACATGCCCTGTGAGGAGAGACTGAGGGAACTGGGCTTGTTCAGCCTAGAGAAGAGGGGGCTTGAGGAGGACCTAACAGCAGCTTTCCAGTACAGCTGGAGATTGTGAGAAGGACAAAGTCAGGCACTTCCTGGTAGTGTATGGTGGGAACATGAGAGGCAGGGGGCATAAACAAGAACAGAAAAGGTTCTGACTCAGTGTAAGAATAATAATTTTCCCTGTGAGGATGCTCAAGCAGTGGAACAAGTTGCCTCAGAAAGTTGTGCAGCCTCTGTCCTTTGAGGCTATGAAAAACAGACTGGCTAAAACCCTGAACAACCTGGTCTGACCCCAGAGCAGAGCTTGCTTTGTGAATGATGCTGCCTCAGAGACCTGAGATCCACTGCATTCTGGATTATCCTGCAATTCTGTATGTAATAAATGAAGAAGGTGGTGCTTATTCAGAAGATTTCTTAGACCATCACATTTTATATTTTTTGTCTGTCTTGCATCACAAACTGAACATTTCATGAAAATAGAAGAAAAATGTCTTTTCACTTCCTGCAAACATGATGAATAAGGAATTCAGAGTCCAGACTCATTTGTATTAATGTAAAGGGAGAGGGTCTGGCTGCTTGAGATTTGTATTCTGTGAAGCAGCCAAGACAGCTCCTGACAAATCAGATTTCTGTCTGAATCCTCTGCATGAGCAGTGATTTCTGCTGAGACTAAAGAAACACTGACATTGGATGATGTAAAAATATCCATGAAGAGGACACAGCTGTAACTGAAGCATACACAGGATTGATTTGCTACTATTAGTCTATGTTACAGACAAATCTCTATTAGACTCTCATTCTGATAGGAAAAAATTTAGAAAGAAGTCATACCTCAGTTAAGTGATTCACTATCCCTCTAGAGATGTATTACTGTAAACATACACAAATATCCTACACATAATAAAAGGGAGGTAATTATCTAAATTGCATCTTGTTTTTAAAAAAAAATCTATTTTCCCTACTGTTTGCACATTTTTCTTTAAATTGGATATGAGAAATTAAACAGACGAATTTCAGTTCCAAAGAAAATATTAATTTTATTGCATTTTTAAAATCGATACTATTAGGAAGTGAAATAGAGGTAATTAGAAAACAGCTAACAGAGTAATACTATGAGCATATAAAGAAAAGTATAACAAAGAAAACAAAGTAGTTCTCAAATCATTTGGAATCTGTAAACTACTTGATAAGAGATTTTTTTCTAGTAAACCAGTTCTGACTATGAAGATGATTAACCATGCAAAGCATTAAGTGCTTCCAAGTTCAAAGGCAAGTGGTGACTTAAATACATTTGCCTTCAATACCATCCACACAAGATCATTTATACACTATTTTTTTAAAAAATTCAGTATTATAGACTGACTTATTATTCAAATTCCAATAATATAGCTGAAGCATAAAAGATTAATTTCAAATATATATTGAGTTCCGCCAAGCTGATCTTTCAACTGAAGACCATTGACCTGAAGACACACATCTTTATTCTTGCACAAACTTTTATCCTTGAGTACAAAAACCCAATTTATAGAATAGTAAATATTTGAAGTCCTGCTTCATTGACTTTGGCAAGACTGAACCACGTTTTACTCTGAAGGATCTGATCTGTCTTTTTTTCTGCAGGTATCTTTCTTATTAGTAATTAGATCATCCCAAAATAAATGAGTTCATGATTTAAATGAGTTCATGGAGCTAAGTGGCATATTTTACAGCTAATTATAACACAGTTATACTTAACTCACCTTTCTGTTTTGCTAAAAGTCAGTGTTATCATTTGTGGAAAGCAGTAGAGTGGCACAGCAATTTTATTCAAATGAATGTAAAGTCACCTCTTTAATTAAAAAAAAAATCATTAGAACTGTATGATGCAATAAACATCACCAGGTCCAAAAATCTCCATCTCTTTCTGCAGCCATTATTCACACAGTTCTCTTCCATTAGAAAAAAAACCTGCATTTTATTTGTATACATTAAAGCTGAAGTTGCCAAACCTGAAGAAATATAACTTGGCCTGTGAAAACATTCAGGAATCCTTTATATATATATATATAGTTATTTAATATGTTTTAAAATACATTCTGAAGAACAAATAACAGGTTGGAAGCCTCTTTCCTTTTGTTCTGAGAATTTGGGCCTGACTTTTCAGAGAGTTTTCCAGTGTGTTGAAACCGAACATTTGAAAATAACAGGAGTCATGCAGCAATTACAATCAACATAACCACAAAGTGATAAATCAATGTCTATGCATTTTAACTAGTAAATAGGGAAATAAATATGTCATACTGTCAGTACTTGGCTGTGACTAAAACCAAGATCTGAGTTGAAATATGTGAATTTCGAGCTGACTACAAAACTGTATTACTAAACCCTCTGGTTGTCTGAGCCAGAATGGGTAAACATGTTGAAGAATGCCTGTGACTTCTTGACTGGACTTCTTCAAAATGTAGTGTTAACTTCTTTATATGTGAACTTAAAAAAGGCAGTGTCAGTTGTGCAGTTTTGTGCTCTCTTCAAACTTAGTCACTCACTCAGCAAGGAAACCATAGTTCAATGACAACCTCAGGCTGAAGGTATGCAAGTCTACATCCCACACCACCATATAAAAAAATATTATCAGTCTATAGATGATGAACTAGAAAGGCAGGCTCCATTTTGTAGCCCAGAGGTACTCAGCTGAGAGGGCACATGCTGTACTCAGCTTTCTACTTCCGACCTTTAGACCATTTTTAAAATAGAAATTTTGAACGAGTCCAGGAAGAAAAAAATATGTCTATGTTCATAATTTCAGCTCAGTACGAAAGACACTGAGCTGCAGAATCATGATTACTGTTGCATCATCTGCATCTAAACTAATACACTGTATTTGTTTTAACCTGATTCCATTGCTTTAAAAGGAAAGTGAAACAGTGCTCCCCACTGTCCTTTGCTTCTCATCCTCTTTGAAATGTAGAAGACAGTTTGAACCCTCACAGGACTGAAAATAAAGCCAGTTCTCCTGTCTTCTGCTAGATTATTCCATAGGATATAAGCAGATCCATCACCACCACCTAACTTAAAATGACTTTAGGAGTGGGTTTGAATCCTAGCGGGACAAAGGCACTTACCTCTAGACCTGCTTTAAGTATCTATTTTCATTGGGCATATAGTTGCAGTTGCTAACTCTGTGCCCTGTCTTAAGGCTTTTTAGGTCATTGTTCTGAGGAGCCCAATTATCCCAATAAAGGAAAACATACAACTCAGGTGCAAAATGCAACTCTAGTTTCCATTGCTGAATTTAGGGATTTAGTCATTTCAGGCCCTAAAGCCTTTCTTGAATCTGCTGTAAACTCTTGTGGCATTAATCCCATCTAAGTCAGCTGAGGACACCTGAATGCTCACAAAGCATCAGTTATCATCAGCATACATATGTATCTATATGAAATAAACCAAGAATATAAGACAAAGACTACTAGCAACTTTATTTGCAAACTACTAGCAAGTTAGAGATTATATCAAATATGCTACCAGAGGTGTAGAATTAAACTCTGTTTGAGAAAAGATGCTTATTCTGGCTCAATAAGACCACAATACTTCAAACTGTAATTTTTCAAGGAGATACTGGCTACACTAAATAAATGCAACCTTACCAAGGGGGAATATGCATATTGAGTCTTTATAAAGGCTTTTAAGAGACTAGAGAGATGAACATAACATCCAAGAAAATGGGAAAAATGTTTTTTAATCACTGAAATAGATTGGGAGTCCCTGGGCCTCTCAGAGATTCTGGAATAGCATATAATGATGGGCTTCTACAAATACAAGAGTCACTCTATTTTCCTTTTTGGTCTGTAGTCAACAGGCCAGTCGCTACACCGTATACAAGAAATCTATTTGGTTTACTGAGTCATGTCTCACTTATGAAAAGAATGGGCCATTTATCACTAGATTCTTTTGCTGAATAACAATTCTTTCTAATAATATTGAGACTCACAGCAGATAAAATAACACAGCTTTTTTTTAAAGTCCAGTCTTTATTAAAATTATACAGATACACTCAAAAGCATTTGTTTGATCCCTACACATCCTTTAGTAACATATGTAGCTATGTAAGGCAACAAATGGAAAAAGCTATCCTGAATCATTAGGAGAGGCACGAGACATTTATATATGTATGTGTGAAAAAAAAGATGCATTGCTATGGAATACATAGATTGTTACTGAAATTACATTTTAGTAAGCAGTTGTTCAGACATATACATCTCAAAAATCAGATCAGGTTATGGCTGAATTGCCACTAGCAATGCCAATATATTTAAAACTGATTTAAAAGCTCAGGTGGACTAGGATAAGTTATAAGTGTCTTAAGAAGCCATGAGTTTCTACTGGTATTGTTATAATAATAAAATGTCATGATTCATTGCAGTTTTTGACCAGACAGAAAAGGTAGCATGCCATTCACCTGTCAAGTTCTTTATCCTACTCTCTCATGAGCACAGCTGAAATACAGCAATTAGATCTGCACTTCTTCCTGTCTCAAAAAGTATTATGAAAAAGAAAACTACTGTGTACAATACCCTACAGATGTTCAAAGGACAGAGCTACCAAGGATGTGAAAGAATTTCCTGGAATAGGAAAAGCAATGATGATTGTAAATAATGGAATGAAATTAAGAACTATTGTGTCTCATTTGGAGGAAAAATTAGTTTGTCTTCTTAAAGAAAGGTATAGAAAGTTAACCAGTTACATGGGGAAACAGGCAACAATAATAAGTGTACAGTCTGAGTCTACAAAAATTCCCGATAGACTTCACTTCACTGTCACTTTCATAGCTGTGTTTTTTTATAAACTTCTAATTTCACATATGACACTACAACTTTCCCTAAGGCCTTAATCACTGGAAATTGCCTTCTAAATACATAGTGTGTAAAAGATCCTCTCTGCAATGTGACAAAATCTATTGCTTCCTTTCTCTAAAAGGACAAAACTATAGCTTGGAATCTGATGTTTAGATCTTGATTTCACACATTTAGTTGTATTCAGGCCAGAAATGCTTCAGACATTGCATTGCCTGCAACATATTAATAGCTAAAATAAACATGCAATGTTAACATTATTGTGTAAACTTAAATTAATAAAAAGTATTCTCTGTTTCAGTTGTCCTGGATTATAAATTGATTGAGAGCTTGTTGACACTGAAAATGTCTTATTCCAAACTATTCATTTTCATAGAATCATGGAAGCATAGAATGGTTTGAGTTGGAAGGAACATTAAAGACCATCCAGTCCAATTACCCTGCCATAAGCCGGGACACCTACCACTAGACCAGGTTGCTCAAAGCCCTGTCCAACCTGGCCTTGAACACCTCCAGGGAGGGGTCATCCACAAATTCCCTGGGAAACCTGTTCCAGAGCCTCACCACCCTCACAGTAAAGAACTTCTTCCTAGTATCTAATTTAAATCTACCTTCTTTAAATTTAAAGCCATTATCCTTTCTCCTATCACTACATACCCTTTTAAAAAGTCCCTCCCCAGCTTTCTCGTAGGCCCCCTTCAGGAACTGTAAGGCTGCTATAAGGTCTCCCCAGAGCTTTCTTTTCCCCAGGTTGAACAAACCCAAGACTCTCAGCCTGTCTTCATAGGAGAGGTGCTTCAGCCCCCGATCATCTTTGTGGTCTTCCTCTGGACTCACTCTAACAGCTCGATGTCATTCTTATGTTGGCGACCCCAGAACTGGACGTAGTGCTGTAGGTGCGGTCTCATGAAAGCAGAGTAGAGGGGAAGAATCACCTCCCTTGACCTCCTGGCCATGCTTCTTTTGATGCAGGACCTTGCACTTGGCCTTGTTGAACTTCATACGGTTTCCACAGGCCCACCACTAGAGCCTGTTAAGGTCCCTTTAAATGGCATCCCTTCCTTCCAGTGTGTCGATCACACCACACAGCTTGATGTCGTCTGAAAACTTGCTGAGGGTGCACTTAATCTCACTGTCCATGCAATCAACAAAGATGCTAAACAGTGCCAGCCCCAATACTGACCCCTGAGGAATGCCACTTGTCATTGGTCTCCACTTGGATATTGAGCTGGTCACTGCAACTCTTTGAGTGTGACCACCCATCCAATTCCTTATCCACTGGTCCATCCACTGAATCCATGTCTCTCCAATTTAGAGACCAGGACGTCATGCAGGATTACTTTCTTAATCATTGAGCGTTTTAATGTGGAATGAAAGTCTAGGCATATTGGGTCTCGAAGTCACCAAATGAAACATTAAATGGACAGAGACAAAACAGGATATGCGGAAGGGAAAGGGTATCAGAACTCTGTGTGCTACATACATCCAGATACTAGGAGAACTGATAGTACATTGATCAAACCTGTAGAGGAATGATAGTTGCCACAGCTCCTCTTTTCATCTTCTGTCATCTCAGGTCTGAAGAATGGGGCTAAAGGCTTCATTAAACTGCAGTAAAATGCTAGCAAACTCTTGAAGCTTTTCTGTGGATCTTGAAATAGAATAAGTAGCCCAAATGAAATAACATTCACAGGAAAAATTGGATGCAAGCATGGGCTCGAGCAGAGAGACTGGACAAGATGACACCCAGAGTCTTCTTCCAACCTCTACCATTCTGTGATTCTGTGAGTCCTGTTAATAAAGATGTGTGTTTGCAGATATATTAAAACTACAGCAAAACCTTTTTTTTGCCCTTTTTGTTATCAACCGTGATGCCACTGGTATCACATTTTAACTATTCAGTTCTGATGTTATTCTCTGAATATGATCCCTGGAGAAGTCTGTGAAGCCTTCTACTGGCTGAGTAGAAGCTCTACTGAAAATGACTTCAATCTTTTTGTGAATGTACTTTGAATACAAACCATAACAAACTTCTCTTACAACTAAGGCAAACTGCATGCTAAATACATTAAAGTGTGACCAGAAGATCAAGGCAAGTTATTATTCCCTTCTATCTGGTGCTGGTGAACCTGCTGTGGGAATAATCTTACAGTTGTCCTCAGTTCAAGAGGGATGTGGAGAAGATAAAGTAGGACTAGAAGAGGACTATGAGGAAGATACAGAGCACATCTCCTGTATCAAGAGACTATGGGAGCTAAACTTGTTTATTCAAGTGAAGAGAAGGATAAAAAGCAACCTAATAGTTCTCTACAGGAGTTACAAAGATAAGAGAACTAAACCTCAGTAGTGCTGGACAAAATAACAAGTTTAGTAACTGCAAAACCAGGCATGGGACACTCAGCTTAACATTAGTTGAGAAAATGGCAATGGCACAAAGGACTGTCAATGTTTTGCACTGGAATAAGATATTCAGAGAAGCCATGGAGATTCCAGCCCTGCAGATATTCATGATTTGGCTAGAAAAATCCATGACTGACCTGATCTACTGGTAACAAAGATCCTGCTCTTAGCAGGAGTTTCAATCAAATGACTTCTGGAAGTGCCTTCCAACCAGTATTTCTACTGTTGCATGACACTTGTCATAGTCCTCCAAGCTACTGATATGCAAACATATTTTTGCCATTTTCAGCTTTTATCATAGTAAGCAACATTGCTCACCTTTCTGTAATAAATTTCCATAGTTAATTTTCTCTGTCATTGACAAGCTAAATTTAATTTACATTTGTCTTTGAAATTTCCTCTGGCATGGTTTGTAACACCTCCAAAGTTCCTTCCACTGTATTTTCATAGTTCATAATTCATAGTTCATTCATAATCATTCAGAAACAGAGTTTAATTCAGCTGTCCTAACTTCAAAGATCTACACTTTGCACATTTACAGAATTTCAGTAGAGGACTAGCTACATCTAGAATAAATGTATTGTGTCTATTTTAGGTATCTATGTTAAGACAAAATGAAACATTCCTAGAAATGTCAGTTTTTCTCCAATGTTGGAACAAAAAAGTCTAGACACCTAGTTCAGATGTAGACATCTAAATCTGATCACATGAAGCCAGTGCAGGAGTGGCAAGCAGTTTCTGAGCTCTCCTTGAGCTGATACAGTAGAATGAACTTCTGTGTAAATATCTAATATTGACCAAGAAGTTCATACCAGATCCTCTCAAAGCTAAAATTCCCTACTTCAACAAAGCAGACAGAATATTGTGTAAGTTCTCTATAAAATGACTGTTTTTAACTGCTGAGACCAATATTTCCATAAATCAAAATGGCATGACACTCATCAAACCTTAAGTTGGAGAAATGCACTACTTTTTGATCAGGTTGTGTTCCTTAAGAGAAATATTTTGTAAGTAACAATTAAAATTGAGGGATAAACATTGTTAGCACAGCTGACCATAACAAGAAAGAAGGTATATAGGCTCTGCTACATGAAATGCTGGATCATGAAGCAGGGGTTACTGGCATATTTTTCCTTCTTGTACATGTCTTGTGATGTGCACATTCTGAGTAATCCACATTAAATTAATCAGTAATTTTACATTCACGCATGTGGAATTCCTCCTTCCCAATCCAAAAGGTAAGGAAGAAAATTGTTTCCCAGGATACCGGAGAGAACAATTTATATGCAAATACACTTTGATGACTGCTAAAAGCTGGTTGTTCAGGACCGTGTACAGATCGTCTTTGGATATATCCAAGGATGGAGATTCCACAAGCTTCCTGGGCAACCTGCGCCAGTGCTCAGTCACCCTCGTGGTAAGAAAGGTGTTTCCTGATGTTCAGAGGGAACTGCCTGTGTTTCAGTTTGTGCCCACTGCCTCATGTCCTGTCACTAAACTAAAGAGTTTAAGTGGTGTTTCATACTATTCTCTGCCAATGAGTAGCATTTAATTACTGTATTTATATATGTAAAGTAGAATAAAATAAGCCTTGGAACAAAGTCTGCGTATATCTGTAAGTGAACACAGGACTGACTTTCACTATTTTTCTTTCTTAATAAAGTTTTACAGCTAAGTATCCAACCCTACTTCTAAAATTCATTTTTTGCCACACCAAGTACATCAGATAGATAGCAATGTTTGACCATGCAGTATAGTTTAATGGACATGAATAAAAGGGTCTTCAGTAAAACATAGTAAATGCTTGTCCCTGTCTCACGTAATAAAATGGGTTGTAGAAATAACAGATATGTAGAACATGTAGAATAACAAGTTCTTTAGAAAGAATGGATTGTTTTACTAAGGAAAAACAATTAATTCATAAATGTAGCAATTCTAAATTATAGAGCGGACATCAAGGAAACACAGGGTGTCACCTGCTGACACTGTGTTCTGTTTGACAGGAAGCAGAAAACAAGGCAGTTATAAACTGAGGTCAGAGTCAGCAGGAACTTGCATATATTTAAAAAGGTAAAAAAAAATCTTATAAAAAATTCAGCTTGATTTGAAATCTTAAGAGCTACCATTATTTCATATTAGAGATAGTATGTGGATCCACAGGCAGAAAAAACTATCACAGATAACTAGGGCTCACAAAAAGCAGGTCTATGTATCAATCTGCTAGACTCTGCATAAGCTGAAGGAAAGACAAAGGCAAGAACCACAGTCTGAGAGGAGGTGGAGAGAGGCTGACGAAGAAATTCTCCCTTTGAGAACTCTCTTCTAGTGAGGACCTGTGTCCTTTCCAACGCTCACCCAATGCTTGGGTGAAGATGAGAGCTAGGGTTGAGAGAACACAGAAGAGCTCCATTGTTTTCAGCCCTTCTATTCTTCAGGAACAGCTTTCCAACCCCTTGCAACTTTTGCTCTGGGCTTTCTCATTCTTTCAGCCCTAACCCTGACTCTAATCATAGTTTACACATAAAGTCCCAGACTAGTTCCAGTGGAAAAATTGATCTGAAGAAAAATCTTTTTGGTAACCTTAAATTTCCCTGAGCAGCCATTTATAGTCCCTTTCCAAGTACTGCTATGGGCTCAGAAAACCCAGAAACTGAAGACTTTGCAGAAACTTTGCCTAAAGGCAGAATCATCTGCATAAAGGAATTTGCTATCGGCAAAAAGTTTTTTAAACTGAAGCCATAGGCTTTCCCTTTCTCTCAGACATAACCTGACTCTGTCTATAACCCTAATATGATCCTTATGTACAGAATCCCTGGTCTTTGCTTATGTGAAGAACTGCTGGGAGCAAAATTATTCTGGCAGCCCTGTTTGATTTCTTAGTCTCTTTCCAATCCTGGTCCAGATGGACCTCTGGGATTTCTCATAAACCAAACTTGAGTTTACTGTTATCTGAACCAGAACTCTAAACCTAGAGTGAGTCACAGACCAAGGGAACTTAGACCTTCATAACAGTAAATTGTCTTCAGGGGAGAAAGCTTTGGCAGTCTAATTATTCCTTTGGCAGAACTCTTCCAGCTCCACTGCAATGGGAGCCCAGGACTTGTTCTTCTTTTCAGTTGTTATTTTACTTTTAACACTATGCTCAGCCTCAAAAAAAGACACACCTGAATTCCCACAGATAAATAATTCTTTGAAGAGAAAGTTTTTGTAGCAAGCAGTTTTCTTTGGCATCTGTTTCCAGACCAAATCAAACTGTAGTTCTTGGTTTTCTTTTTCTCACCCAAACCCTGGCCATAATCCTTACCCAAGCCTCGATTATAATGCTAGCCCATGGCCGATCTGTAGGTCTGGACCTTCAAACAATTAAGTGTTCCTTAGAAAAAAAGCCAGAATTTATTATTCCTCCCCTTATTTTGGTAAACTCTTTTCTGTTCTATTCCTGGTGAAGCTCCGGGCTTCCTCTTACGCACCCTAGACTTTCCCCAGACTTGGAGGTTTCTTGGGGCAGAACTCCTTTGGCAACAGTGTATTTGCTTTGGCACTGCTTTTTCAGACCCATTCCAAGTTGAAGTCCAGGCTTTCTCCTCCTAACCCTAACCAAAACCTTGATACTACCACTATGTGCATCCTCAAGTTCATGAAGTTCCTGATGCAAGGGCTGCTTTGGCAGCCCTATCTTTCTTTGAGCACCCCCACTACATCTGGTTTTATCTTACTCAGAAAGCAAGCAAAATTCTGAGATTAAGGTTAGGGCTGAGGAAAGAGAAAGGCTAGAGCTACAACTAGAGTAGGTAGGTTAGGAAAGAGACTCCTACAGGACACTATGGCAAAATGCTAGACTTTGAATGAAATTAGATTAGGGTTGCCAGAAAAAGAATGCTAGGCTACAGTTAAGTGTAATTTTGGCTGGGAAATGATTCTTTGGACAACCATACTAGTGAGTGGTTCAGACATAAGCTGTGTAAGACAGGTTGTCTCTCATTCAGAGACTTCCTCCTGTGAAGTGCTGAATAAATAGAATTCAAATGGTGAACAGAATTCAATCTGTTCTTGCAGTTGTGTAGATGGAATTAATGAAGGCATTTGTTAACAGCTACAACAAAACAAACACAGGATACAGAATAATTAATTGTGTTCAGCATTGTATCTTAATTATTTATTACTTGGTTGAGTGTATTGTTTTCCTAAAACTCAGATTACCCAAGATTAAGATCTTTATAGTTCTGATTTACTAATGCATCTTTATGACTCTTTATCATAATGTTTAATTTCTAATTGCCAAATTCCTTGTAAATGGTCAAGTGATAGGAAAACATTTAGTCACTATCCATGGAGAAATTAATAATTTCTATTAAAACATTTTTATCCCAAGGAAGAACAATATGACTAGAAAATATAACTATTTCCCAACTTTAAATTTCCAGACTATATATTAGATTTATGATATTTTTACATCATTACGTATTTTGCAAAGATTTGGCTCTTCAAGGTGTGAAAATTGCCCATTCTTTTAACTAATTTAAAATAAACTCTCTCAAGATTTGCCAACTCACTTAAGTGGCTAAATGTGTTCTTCTGATATACATATTACAATACTTCTTGCTAAATTGTACTTTCAGGAATTTCCAATCTCATTTCCAGTTTTCTTATTTTACAAAGGATTGATTATTTTCAAACTTTGTTTTGTTCTGTGGTTTGTTTGTTTTTTTTCTGAATTACTCTTTATTTCTCTAGAGTGTATTAAGAAGTTGAACTATGAAGTTTTGCATTTTATTTTCTGCTCCATGGAAAATCTTTTTGTTGGTCTTTTTGGTTTTTTTGATATCAAATTATTTTGCTGTGTCACATTGAATAACAAGAATGTTTGAATATTCATGAGAGACTAGAGAATGTTACAATACATGTAGAGAACTGTAGTACATCGGGGAGAGGAGAAATAGACTTATGGAAAACCATTCCTCTGCCATTGGTATCTGGGAACAGCAGGCCTGATCTAAAAGGTCACAACACTTAAAGGAAGTTTTTCCACTCACTTCAGTGGGATCCGTCACAAACTATTATGTATAACAAACATCTGGAAATGCCCAGACTTTCCAGTTCTGTGATGCTGGTTAGACACTCCTGTGTATCTTGATGTTGAGTACTCTACATACACAATGATATGTCACTGGTACAATATTACTTTCATTTTTTATAGCACTTTAAATTTCTGTGCCACAATGAAAGCTTCTTCTTCACTTCTTTTTTTAAGTTGGGAGTAGCTAGTGAAAATGCTTTGTACTCTATCACACACATTACTTTCTTTATCCATTCAATCATTCCTATAAGGTACCAGGACAATTTTGAACTCCAGGTCCAGCACAGTGTTGGTCTCTACATGAATAATTTAACTAGCTGGCCAAGAACAAAACATTTTCTGGTTCTTCACGTCTTCCTACTTCTTTATAACTCCACCTTACACCTACCTAAGGTGTATATGATTAATTTTACCTACTTTCACACTTCAAATTCTGAGAGATTAATCAAAGTCATGGAAAAAGACTTCTTCCATCTCAGACAGATGTATTTCCCTCTCTTTCCCAATTAATTCTAGAAGAAAAGACAATCAGAATGATCCTGGAATCAGCTATCAGTGTGCACCCACTCTTCATCTGTGGTTTTCCTACAATGGCAACTGCCTAAGTCACTATCTTGCTGAATTATTTTATATTTTCATAATGAATATTGACATAATAAATATCTGTTTATTACCTGGTGTCCTCCTCATGTCATCTTTTACTTTTCAGTTCATGCTTAAAATATGAAGTATCAAGAACAGCATAATAGACCTAAGAATTCATTGAAGGGCATGTAGCATATTTTTGAGTATTATCATGCAGAGCAGGAAGAAGAGTTTTGGTGTGTCTGGATGAGAAAAGGGTGGGGAAAAATATCAGGAAAAGAATATCAGAAAACAAAGAAAAATTATTAATGGAATTAGCCAGTGGCACATTTCCAAGGAATAATGTTTTGTAAAGAAGTTTAAATACAGCAGACACTGCATCCAAGTGTACTTTTTATGAAAGAAAGAGCAACAAAAGGAAAACAGACATATAGAGGAAAACAAAACTCTGAAGGGATTATAGGGAGGAAAAATAAGGAGCAACAAGGCTAAGGCCTACACCTTTTATTTGTTGCAAATTTAAGACAGAAAAAAAAAAGGTATTTCAGGAGGACAAAGACAGCATCTTATATTGAAAAAATATCTTTTTTTCTCTCTTGCCTGACACCAATAAGTCAAAATATAAAGTAAGAGAAAATCTCTACCATTGCTCCAGTCTCTAATTAGGAGTTTCGTATTTTCCAGTGAGCAACTTATGTTAAGAATCAAAGGAGCATGCTGCTGATGCTTTTTTCCTACTGAAGTAACATGCACCTGCTAAAAAGGCTAAATGCAATGCAACTGCTGTCCAAATTCTAGAAATACATATTTTCATTTATATACACACAAACACACACTGATCACCAAGATGCAGGAAAAAAAAATCAGATGTCCAGGCTAAAGAACACTTTATTTTCAACATCAGTGCTATATTAGCACTAAAAAGCAAATAAAAACTAACAGTTTACAGTTGAGAAGGAACTGTATTAAAATGGCATTTAAGGAGGGCATGTGCCACTAAATCTTCCACAGACTTTAAGAAATGGGTGGATAGTGAAAGATAATTGCCTGCTACTCCTGTAAATGAAATATATTTACTGAAAGCAATGACTCAGGGAGTGTCAATCTTGCTTAGCACGTAGAGCCATAAAGGAATCCCCCAGAGTGAGAATTTTCCCATTAACATTAAATATCATCTGGAATCCTATTAGTAAAACACTCACGTCTAAAGCATATAGAAGGTACAACAGTAATGAAACTAAATTGTGAAGGGAATGAGGAAAAAGTCTATTTTATTCTCTTTTGGAACTGATTCCTAAAATATACCTTTGAGGACAGACATGACAAGACAGAAGAAATGAAGATATGGTCAACTATGCAAAAAGGGGTAACAGCTCATGAAAAGACATTACAAGAATGGCAGTTAGAAGGAATGACTTCAATAAAATACTCCTAAGCCCTTGAAGTCAGCCTTTTTTGTCTAGATTTTCCTGGGTTAGCTGCAATTACATGGGGATAAATCTGAAAAATGATTAGAAAATAGCAGTCTGATACAGAAACTTTGGTAAGAAAAAGTGACATGAAGGTGACTGTTCTTTAGCTTTCACCAACCTGCCTTCCATCTTCTGATCCTCAGATTAAAATGACTGAATTGTCCAAAGGAACAGAATAAGAATTACTTCGGTCAACATGAACACAGGGTAGTTGAGAAGAAAAAGTGCTCTCGTCATTTCACAATTATCTGTCACATTAACTTATGTTCTGCTTAGATAAAGCAGAGATGCCACATAACAAATCCATCTGAATAGACTCCTGTGTCTTAGTATCACAAGAGTTTTTCTGTAAAAACAGCATCACAGAGGCTATTTTTATTTTACATTTGTGAAGTTTCATTACTTTAGTTTCCTTACTTTACAGAGGTTTCACAAGCTTCTTTCTTCTGCACTTTCAAAAAGTTTCAGAAATAAGATTGTCTTCAATTCTTGTAGCATTTAAAGGAAGTTTTTTTAAACACAGTTCTGAAATAACTTCCTGCTATGCAGCTGGATGGGTATCACTGTGAATATGGAAACTTGAGTCCCTTCCAAATGCTTTAGCAAGAGGAAAAATCACTCAGATCTAAAAATCAGTGCAAGACAAAGCCCAGAGATCAAGCTGAATCAATCTTCAGAAAACAAGTATCATTAGGTGTCCGATACATTCTATTATTATCATGTTATCAAAACAACTCACAATGTATAATGAATTTACTGACATAGTACATTTAACAGAGGTACTACAAGAAAGACTGAGAGCCACTTAGCTAATAAAATGAAAGGCAGGCAAGGAAGTACCCCTAAGGTACAGAAAGACCATAAGACCCAGTCAAACTTTAGATATCTAAATAAGCTTAGACACAAAATGGTGTATTCCTGACTTATCTATAATTTTTACACATTTTTGAGTCACCGAGGTGAAGAGCTCGAGAGTGGAGGATCACGCCTCTCCACTTGGAGGGAGGGGGGGACCTTGCTGAAGTGACAAAAGCGGCT
>NW_010156080.1:0-11058 GCF_000695765.1 Mesitornis unicolor
AAGGAGATGAGTTTGGTCAAGCAGGACCTGCTCTTTTGAGAAATAAACTCTTTTCCTCATTTGTGATGATTCAGCTGATTGCTCATTCATCAACTTAATACTTATCTATTCTCAGTGCTCCCCGTTCCCTCTAAAAGTGACCCAAGAGTAAATTAATATAAAGTAATAATTTAGTAACACAGGTACGATACATCATTATTTCAAGGCTACCAGAGAGAGCAGAGTTCCTCTTCTTAGACATAATCAACAGGTTTTTTTCTCTAATTAGCTAATCCTGGCCAAGAATTGAAATGAAATATGTACAACAGCACTTGTGCTTCGGGGTGAAATAACTGCTTATCAGATATGGCACTGTGTATTTATTGCTAATTGCCATAATTAGTCATAAACAATAATGAAGAGGTTAGCAAGTAACAGTTCTACACACTATTTCTCTCCTTCCCCTGGGGAGCCTTGCCTATCTGCTTTTTGTACCACGCTGTTCTCTCTGTTTGGTTCTTTTCTTCTTTGACACAGGCATTAACTTTCCCTTGGTCTGATTTGAGGACACAGATCCTTCATTTCTTGTGCAAGGAACTTTGCCTCCAGCGTTGCACCCTTTGCTTCAGCAAATTTTTCCGTACAATCCACTCTGATTACAGGAAAACAGTTTAAATTCCCTGTAAAGCATCATGCAGACGTGCGATAATACATTATTACTTGCTTAATCATCACAAGTCACTCATTTGACAATGAACAGGACAGCATAGTGTAAACAATATTAACAGTTGTGCAACTGGAACAATGTATTGTATGAGTCTTGCTGTAGTTGATCTGAAAGTCTGTGCCTTCACTCATAGTGGTGCTCTTTCGCTGCCTATTTTCTCATAACAGCTTGGAAGAGTTGGTTGGCAGGGTACATACAGTCAAATGTACCTCACATGTCCCTGAGGTGTCTTTCTCTTTCCTTCCTCTTTCTGTGGCTCAGCTCTGTGCACGGCAGCTGTGTGAGCCATGGCCCTATGCACTAACAGGATTCAAGAGCTGTTTTACAGTTCACTCCAAAGACTGCACTGAGGCATAATTTATCACCAAAGCAAGACCATATCTGGACCTGACTGATTATACAGTCTATTCTGAATCCTTTTAGACCCCAGGAGTGATGATCACTGCTGCTATTAAGAATTGTATGACTCATGAATCCATGGAAGCTAAGCACTCTTCGATTTACACCATGATAGCCTCATTCATCTTCGACATCTCAGGGGCCATTAACCATTTGCACAGAAGCTCATGTTTCATCTTGAGGAGATTTAATCTTTGGAAGTTTTTTTCTACCTACTGATCAATTCTTACTACCAATTACTAAGTCTTCTTATCTAGCAAAAACCTTATCTCTTTAAGTTAAACATGCACGGTTTGGGGCAAATGCAAAACTTTTGTTTAAAAACTCTCCCTGATCTACAGCAATTGCTTTGGGAAGCTCTCATGCATAAGTACCAAGATGTGCTCTGTTGCACAGAGGATATTGAAACAAGTTTACATGCACAGAGCTTTATTAGTGAGACTCATAGCTCAAGTACCCTGTCAACAGGCCTTGGCTTTAATGGTGAAAGTTACTGGTGGGAAAAATAATAACAGAAGAGGAGAAATAGAAAAGAAAAAAGGAAAACTCTCCCTAGGAGCCAGCAGAAAAGGGCAGTGATGGTGGGTGCTGCCCAGTGTAGCTGGTGTGACTGTGACAAAGAATTTCCTCTGTGCTTTTTTCAGTACTACTGCACACTCCTCACCAGTACCTGCTCAGGCTCCCTGGTGGTTGTTCCAATCAGGATGTTCCTCTCACTGAACGTAATACGCTTGACACAGCACAAGAGTTGTATGTGATCAATTGCAGTTTTCACCCATATATAATAGTGGATAACATAAGGTACTTAAATTACCACTGTCTACTTTGTTATACACTAATTTGTAGTTTAATATAAATGAAGACTTATGAAACATAGAATGGTTTTAGTTGGAAAAGACCTTTAAGATCATCGAGTCCAACCACTGAATCAGTGCTAAGTCCACCACTAGTCCTTGTCCCTAAGCACGACATCTACTTTTCTTTTAAACACCTCAAGGGATGGTGGCTCCACCACCTCCCTATGCTAGACTGTGAATCTAATGTTTCCTGGATGAACGTTGCAGACTGTTTCGTTTGATAAATTTTTATTTCTTTTCAAATTTCACATTCTTTGAGTTTTTCTTCTGAATCTGCTTTCATTTGAAGCTAATATAATACAGACCTAGCTGAAAACTTCTATATTTTTTCCATATACAGGTGCTCACCATGTATCTTGTTCACCATCTCTTGCTTGAAAATTTTAGGAGCAGATCACATATTAATTTGCCTGTTATTTATTCCAAAACATAGCAGTCCTTTTGAAGCTGTCATGAGGACTAGATACATCATAGGATGTAAGGAAGGGGTACGAATAGGATGAGGGTAATGAAGGTAAGGAAGGGAAAGGTAAGGAAGACAGGGAGATTCTCACACCAGTGGGAGGTTCTTCCCATGAGAACCATCATAACAATGTCAGATTTTCCAGGTGCAAGGCCTTAAAAGCAGTGGCACAAAAACAACTGCATGAGAACAAGGGAAAAGTAGTGCCCCGAAGGCTTTCAAAAGACATTGCCACAAGAGCATTGCCTTATCTGCAAAGGACATGAGGGGAAAAAAAAACCCTTCTCATATGTTTGGGATGATAAGAGCTTAGCTGGAGTATTTTGTCCAGTTTAAGGTGTTGCAGTTTCAGAACCCTGTGAATCAATTAGGAAGAGTCCAGATGAGAGCAACGAGGAAGTCTAGGAAGGGATAACCTACAGGATAAAAATGAAAGACACTGGAAAATTTATGCAGTGCAGAAGAGAGCAGAGAGAAATAAGACCCTTTCTTGATGATTTCTGTTGATCTGCTGTGTTTTACATATAAAAATCCAAAGTTCACCCAGTGCAGATTGCCTATTTTAAAGTGTTTACACAATGAACTGAGTTCCTAAATACCTTAGAACAAATAGGATGTGAAAATTGAGCTTACTTTATGGTATCCCTAGTAATAGATCTAGTAATAGCTAGTAATCCCTAGTAACGACTGACTAAAAACAATATTATTCAGTTTCTGCTCTGTATTAAAGGATGATGACCTCAAGATTAATCTCCCACTGCTGTTCTGTTTCTTTGTAAATAGAATAATCTGCCAACTACTACATTTACACTTCTTGACAAGTGAAGAAGATGTCACTCTTCAAATATGTTGTTGCTTATTGCTTGACTTTAGATGGTTTTAGCACTAGCCAGTTATTATGTGAGATTTTTTTCCAGTTATGCTCTTTGCATCAAACCAGTACAAAATAGCCACAGGGTCAAGATACTGAGCTTACGAAGAGAGCAATCATGTAATTACTACCCCTGGAATCTTATTTAGGAAGGATTTTGGATACTTTTCCAAGGTCATTAGGTCTGTGTCAATGCATATCATTGATATCCAGAGGGAAGAAAGAGGCTTTTCCAAATAAGTAGTTTTCAAAAAATGCCTCTGAGCCAGTAGGTGGTCAAATATGTCCAGACTGTTACCAGCATGGGAGCTTTTATTTTAGGCTTTAAATACATTGTTACCTTAATGCCACATAACATATAGGCACTAAATAACCAGGAAGACCTCAAACCAGGGCATTAACTTGGTCACAGGCATTTCTAGATTTGTTAAGCCTCTTGCATAGCCGAGACTCCATGTATATTGTTTTACACTGTACCCTTACTAGAGGAGGTACCCTGTAGAACGGCTCCCACCTCGGTGAGTCTTTAAGAAGTTATTTCCCTGGCTACTGAAGTACATCAACTACCTTTCATACACTTACCTCTAACACTGTTCCTGTGTATGCTATACAGTCTTCCATTTCTGAAATTTCAACTCTGCCTGTGTAAGATCATGAGCTTTGGACATCATCGATGTAAAGGATTTCTATTAGGGCCTGAGTAATTACAAAGAAAAATCCTCCCTTGGGATCAGTGGCTACTTAGAACATACAGAAAATCTGAATATAAGCCTAAAGATGTGTTAATTTGAATTATTTGATTGAAATGTCAATGGCAATTTAGGGGGTTGGAAATGACATGAAAAGATTCAGTGCTACAAAATATCACAAGCTGGTTACAATTAAAAAGAAACCCACATCTTCTTTCTAGGATATTTCACTTCTCTTTGATTTAAATCAATGACAAAGAAGTGTCTAAGTGTAATTCAGTTCCTAGAAAAAGTACAGTAACTTACATGTCCATAAGCCAAAAATTCAGAACAGGGTTTACCCTAACCAAAGCTTTAATGTAGCTCAGGCTTTGGAGAATTTTTGTTTATCTGTGGGAAGTAGTACTGTAGTAATTTTGGCAGTGTAAATGGCCATTAGGGAAATGATAAAAATTATCCCAAAAGCCAAACATTTAAAAAATGTTTCAGTTGCCATTCTCTTTTGATTACATTTTTTTATTTTTCCCTGAAGTCTGTATTCAGCTTTTCCAGTCTCTGCCAATCGCCCCACCAGTCTTTCTTGTTTTACACACAACCAAACATACCCCAGAAAGTCTCATGCTAAGGCTGTCTCTATAAAATCATACTTTTGTTTATCATATATTCTTGTGTTCATGTACATGCAGTGGGCTGTGGTGAGGAAGATCAGGTGTACTTTATTTCCTTGATTAGCACTGAACAGTCTGCTAGTGTCAGGAGCTTGATTCAGCTTTCCACACCTGAGCATCTGAGGCCCTTTGAGGTGTCAATCGCTTATCTGGATGAGGATATTGAGTGCTCTCTCAGCAAGTTTGCAGATGACACCAAATTGGGTGGGAGTGTAGATCTGCCTGAGGGTAGGAAGGCTCTGCAGAGGGACCTGGCCAGGCTGGATCGATGGCTGAGGCCAATTGTGTGAGCTTCAACAAGGCCAAGTGGTAGGTCCTGCACTTCAGTCACAATAACCCCATGGATGCTACAGATGTGGGGAGGAGTGGCTGTAGCTGCCAGGCAGAAAAGGACCTGGGGGTGTTGGTGACAGCGACTGAACATGAGCCAGCAATGTGCCCAGGTAGCCAAGAAGACCAATGGCATCCTGGGGTCTATCAGGAATAGTGCAGCCAGCAGGAGTGAGGAAGAGGTTGTGTCCCTGTACTCAGCCCTGGTGAAGCCGCAACTCAAGTACTGTGTTCAGTTTTGGGCCCCTCACTCCCAGAAGGACGTTGAGGGGCTGGAAGGTGTCCAGAGAAGGGCAACGGAGCTGGGGAAGGGTCTGGAGCACAAGAATGATGAGGAGCAGCTGAGGGAGCTGAGGTTGTTTAGTTTGGAGAAGAAGAGTCTGAGAGGAGACCTTATCGCTCTCTACAAGTGCCTGAAAGGAGGGGGTAGTGAGGTGGATGGTTGCCTCTTCTCCCAGGTCTCCTTTGCACCAGTCAGCTCAATCAGTTGGGAATGTTAGAGTTTAACATTTTGTAGCTATTTGTGGAAGAGGATGCTCATGTACAAACCTCATTGTCTACTAGGAAATAAAATTTGTTCACTTTTTGGAGGTGCTATGTGGTAGTTTTAAAAATGCAATGGTCATCCCGTTCATTACTATTTTGATCCCCTCAAAGTCATGTTCCATGACTTGCTTATATATTGTTATTTTAAATTGGCCCATTTTTCATCTGAATGTCATTGTGCTTGCATAACATGCTGAATATAGCATCTTGTAGCTGATTAAAACACATTCAAATAACATTTTCCTTTAAAACACACAGTTAAATAACTTGCAGACCTCTACAATTACACAAGTTCACTTCTGCCTTACATCAAGCCTTACTGTTTCAGACACCGGGTCTTGACAAAGCTTAAGAAAGGAGAAGTGTTGACTCAACACACAGATGAAGAGCCAAAGCCTGGAGATACTACGTGACTTCAAAGTGACTCAGACAGCAGCAGAAGAGCTAAATTAGTGCTGGATCTCTTGGGTCCTGAACCACAACCCCCACATCGCCTTCACTCTTCTCACCACTTCTATTTAAGCCACAGCTTCCTATATTAGTCTTCCACAACTACATTCCTCGGAAAACCCAAGGGAATCTTCCTTCTCTGGGTCTTTTTTTGGTGTGTAGGTGTGCTGGCAGACGGGAAGGCCACAGATGCCATACATCTGACTGGGTGAGACTGTGCGGTAGCCAGCGAGCGGGGCTGCCAAGCCACTCCCTACAGATGATGGCCAAAGCCTGCACATGTCCAGCAAATGTCCAAATGAGGTTGTTAACAGAGAAACTTCTGTAGCAAGAGGCATGTATTTTGGCTCCTTCTCTTCCTCACGCCACCACGATGATTCTTCATGGTAAACCAGACTTGGCACAAGACAGAAGCACTGGACACATGTAAAAATGCAGTTTTATCCACAAGAGTGTTTTCCAGACTTCCTCTGAGGTTAATGTGATGTTTGCATCCTCTGAAAATTACTGCTCCTAACAATGCAGACGTTGTTTGAACAATACAGATGCGGGCCGAACAATTACTCTTAACAATGTCAGCACTTAAACTTGTCAGTGATGCACTATGGGAGAGATTAGTGGAGTTAATGAAAATGGAAAACTCTGCCACCTCAGATTGTTTGCTTATAAGTGAAATGCGGTAACAAAAGAAGTATTCCCAAAGGGTAATTTTTGTCAACCCCAGAAGCATTCTCTACTGGAGAGAAGGGACTGAAAGCACCAACCTGAAATGCAACAAATAGGTCGGTGGAGGAAACACTTTCCTTTCTTTGCTTATAGAGGTAATCGCTTGGGGAAAGCAGCTTCCCATGTGTAACACAGGCCTTTGGACGTAATCGCAGGGCTTCAGGCCTTTGCAAAGGAATTGCACAAATTCCAGAGCGAATCTTGGGACCCTGAGCCCATGGGGCAACCCTCTAGGTTCCCATGCAGAAAAGGGGTTAACCTCACCCTTGAAGAAGATAAAGGGAGCCAAATGAAATTGCTCTGCCTACGGAGAAGTCTGGGGAAGTGTTTCAATAAATGATGAGATATGAACATATCCTAGTTACTGGGTAATGTCTTTTAGCTTGCAGGAGGTGATCTAAGCAGTAACAGGGAGCTGCTTCTAGGCTTCAACCTACATAATTATGCAAAATAGAAGTGCCAGGTAGTGATAACGTGGGTCTTTACATAGTTTTGTGTTGCTTTTGAGGTGAACTTTAGCTCAGACACTCAGGGAGACAAGATTACTTTTTAAAAGTAGAAAGTAAAGTATCAAGCAAAAGGAGAACCATAACTCAGGACAGTCAAATCTTATCCCTTATTGCCTTTTGAAAACCACATCCTGTGATAATTTTGTTCTTGAACAATAACTGCATTTTTACAATAGTTCCTTAGCTCAGCAGCTCAAAGTTTTTGTTAATTATATGTTGTTTGTCATAAAATAAGATGTCATATCAGTGTATATGTATATGCACATTTATATGTAGATTTGTATAAAAAATATATATATTTCTGTGTTGAGAAAGAGAGAATATGATAGGTTTCTTAAGACACAGGACTGGAAGTTTAATTTAAAAGATGCCTATCCAATTCTACAAAGTCTGCAAACATCTCAAGAGGCCTGTCTGATACCTGTTTCTGTTAAACAGAAATATATCTCACCCTCTGGACTTACACATCACTTTTATTTCACCTTTGCCAAAGAACCTGTGCCCTGTCTGCCACAGCCTGGTTAAATCCATGTTAAATCCAGATGTTAGATTTATCTCACAGATAGGATCACTTTTCTGTCCTGCATAGGTCCCAGGATGGGTTATGCACCTCATCCTCTGGCACTGGAGAACTTAGGCCCACAGAAGAGGCACAATTGTCACTATTGATCTTTATTGATTATTTGCCTTGCAGGAACAAGAGGAAATTATGTCATACTATGCCAGGAGGGGTTTAGGTTAGACATTAGGAAAACCTTCTACACTGAAAGGATCGTCAAAGGCTGGCACAGACTGCCCAGGGAGGTGGTGGAATCACCATCCTTGGATGTATTTAAAAGCCATCTAGGTATGGTGCTCAGGGATGTATGGTAGAGTTGGTTAATGGTTGGACTTTATGATCTTAAAGGTCTTTTCCAACCATAACGATTCTGTGATTGTGTGTGTGTCAGTCATGGTCCAGGACCCTTGTGCTCGGCACATTCACAAAACAAAAATAGAGCCAATAATTAGATCTACAAAGATGGACAGTTCTTAGTCTGATGATAGGCAACTGTCTCAGCATATCACCAACTAGTGTTCTCTCAGGTACTATAGAAAAGGCATATGCTAAAATATGTGTAGGTATTGAATTTATTAATATATATGATGAAGTTCCTCTCTCATGAGAAGAGCATGAAGACGTTTCTCATAAATACATGATAGGAGGATGGTGATGATTTTTACTGTATTGTTTATCTCTGATATCCTGTCAATAAATGGGTGATACAACTGCTTCTCTGTGCAGTTGAAGAGGACAAGGAAAATGACTCTTGCAGAAGCATTTCAAATTAGGAGCCAGGATATTTGGCATACCATTTTCAGGTTAAGTGCTAAAATACTGCAGTATGCTAAAAAGCCAAGCTGAAATCACAAAGGAGGAAATCTCACCCTCTTTTTTATCGCACCAGCTATCCTGAATAATGACCTATATGGCTCACATTTCTGTTAAGGAAAAGGCTTTGTCAGTTAACCTCTTCTTCCAGCTTCCATGACTTCCCACTTAGACATTCCCCCAAAGTCCTGACAGACCATTGCTGATGGGCAGTCTATAGACAAGGAACAACAGGAACTGAGAAGGGGTGACTGCTAGGCATTTTTGCTCCCAAGAACACCAGTGCATTGCTTAGTTGCACCTAGGACAACAATTCCTTAAAAATATTTACCATAACTGGATAGTTGGAGGACTTCTGCAGCACACTCGACTGCCAAAAAATACAGTGGAGAAAATACAGAAGTGAGCAGAGCCCAGGCTGAGGGTTGAGGCCTGGCTAAGCCCCCTGCAGGGAAGCAGCCTTGCTAAGGAGGAACCTCTGATGAGGTCCTACAAACCAGTGCAACCAACTTCAAAGTAGCCCCATGGAAGTCATAGTCTGCAGCTGTCAGCATTATTCACAAATATTTTAAAAGCACTAATGTACTAACCAAAGCAGAATTCTGAATGCACGAAACTAAGCCCCAGGGTCCCTATTTAGTGGCTCTGATCTGAGGCTTATATTAAAATTGGGGAGGAAAAATCCCAGAACCCTTCACCATGCTTTGTCTTGAATCTTACAAGCTATAAGTAGCTATAAGGTTGTGTTTGATATGATCCAGGTTTGCCAAGAATAGCAGCCCTATTTTTTCCTTCATTTTTAGGTAGCGAAAAAGGAGGTACAGGAAACTATCAAATACTAAGCACCTGCTCTGCGTGCGTTAGTGTTCTGGCATATACAAAAAAACCTGGTGCCAAAGCAGACATGCTAACCTTAGAATTGCTGGGTTTGGTACATACATCCTAAGACTCTTTATGACTGTGTGGTCCTGACTATGCTTCCAGTTGCTGGCAGGAGAAAAGGGCAATGGAAATCCTTAAATTTCCTGCATGACAGATTAAACATTCTGGTCTCACAGTAGCATTGAGAAACTTGCTTGCAGACCTCAAGATCACAAGACTGAGCAGGAAAGCAGGACTTTGCTTGCATCATATCATCATTAAATATGTACTGTGGTACTGACAAAAGCCAGACATCCAAAAATTGCCTACATTTCCTTTAGGCAATCCACTCCAGATGCTGCCAAGTGACTTCTAGCAGTGCCCTGCTAGGAAAGAGGGATTAGCTGGATGATCCCTGCAAGGGCCCCTGATCATTCCAACATAAAAAATGTCACAAGGACAATATATAATAATTATTTCCATTTCCAATGTATCTTAAACTACGTGGTTTCAGAAATTAAGAAATATAGCCAGGAAAACTCTGGCAGTGACGCTGTGATTTGATCAGAACACTAATACGTTGTACAGCAGGAAGGAATTACTGAAAAGTCTGCCATGCGTATAAAGCTTTGCTTCTACTGACTAATTGCCTCTTTCTTGTTGGTATATCTCCAGAGAGATTCGAAAAATAAATTCAATTCCATTTAAAAAATATACACTTTGGTTTATACTTCTGTAAGTAAAAGGTTGTGGAAGTGATATGTCTAGAATAGGAAATTCAAAATCAGACTATTAAACAGGGCAGAATTCTGCGAGGAACTTATAGTCCAAATTCACTTAGATGTAGATTTAGGAGCCAAATACACTTCATTTCAAAGTATCCTTGTTATTTTAGGCTATTGCAATTACAAAAAGTTGGAGAATTGCATGCCTGGCCATAATAAGAGCTAAACCTCCCCAAGGTTTGGGGGTGGTTGAAGCTAATGTTCCAGACCTCCTTGCCTTCCTTCTGTTCTGGTTTTCCCACAGTTAGTATTTTAGGGGCATGAGTGTATCAATGATAGGAAAATGCTGCACAGAATAAGGAGAAATACAGGTTTTTTTCCCAAGTGGGCACCTATTTGTCTGCTGCTCCTGCCCATGAAGAAGTAGAAGGGCAGGCTGTACAGTTGGAGGAGGTACTGGTACCTGTAGAGAACCCAAAGAAAAGGAGATAACTACTGGCAGGGATAAATCAGTGTATGCCTTTTCTCTGTATCATAGCCAGTGTCTCATTCATCACCTGCACTGTTCTCTCCTTCTCTCTCCACACTCAGACTTGGTTATACCAAATACTCCTTTCTCCACAGCTAAACAAGAGGAGTGCAGGGATCAGATAAATCAGAAACTTTCTCCTGCTCTGAAAGCTGTGGAGAAATTCAGGTTGGATCCACAAAGAAAAGGGAAAGGGGAGTGGTGGGGGAGGAGAAATAGCCCCAGGAAAATCTGTGTTGACTGATAGAACGAAGGAGGTGTACCAAGAGATGTGCAAGAAAGGTAAAAATAGTACAGACTTATTATGAAGCAGATTTTTTTCTATAGATTCAGGCAAGCCTGTTTTTTTCCCCTCAG
>NW_010156080.1:11089-26070 GCF_000695765.1 Mesitornis unicolor
GGGTGCCAGGCTTAGCTGCATCATCTGCTCAACCAGGGTCACAAACACAAGGCTGAGCACCCCTGTCACAAGGTTACTCTGTCTCTACAGGCTTGATATCTGCCCTAGGCAGTGCCAAAAGAGGCAGCACCACCCAGAAAGCAGGATCCTGCTTAAGCCATGTTACATCTGAAAGCAAAGCCCACACACTCACTGTGCTGCTCTGCCACAGTCTACTTTATGCTGAAAAGAAGGGCTTCCTGCCTGGTCACCACATTACAAGGTCTTGGTAATTATTCAGAAATGGACAAACACATAACAAGCACATATTAAACTGTACCTTTTTTAGGTGATTGTGTAACCTAAATGGAGATGGGGAGGAGCAATGGCAACATCCCAGCCTATGTAGCAAAAAAGATTCATGAAAGCTGTGCTCAAGAAGAAAGGAAATTTTAATTTGGTGATTCTGCACTGAAGGAGTCACCCTCCAGCAATAAAGAAGCTCCTCCGAGTGAGAAGGTAGAAGGACGCTGCCAAGGAACTGCAGCATGCATCTGAGAAAAGACTGTGTTGGGCTGCAGAATGAGAAATGCCACCTTACTGACCTCTGCATAGTTGCTTTGGCCCATCCTGACTCCCAAGAAAAGCTCTAAGGTTGCACATCCTGCTCCAGGTAGCCAGTGTCCAGTGAAGCTCTTCTAACTCTTTCTATGGGAAGAAAATCCCAACTCCAGGGGACTGTCTTGACTGGAAGTCAAGGTCCAAGGCTGAGAACATGAGATTGGGTTCGACTCCACACCACTGAAAATTACGCCTCTCATGAAAGAAGACTCAAAGTACTCCCATTTTTCTGGATGCTAACTTGTACAGACTCCATCTATGCAATTGTGCCTACTGGGCTGGTGTGTATGGGCACAACTTGATCATGGGCGACAGTCTTTCTGTTTAGGGGAAGACTCTGTTTCCATTCTCCCAGGACTTATAGTGTCCTCAACTGACTCTGAGAAGGGCACAAGCTCCTGTTTCCTGCTCCTTCTGCACACTAAAGAGGACTCCTAGAGCTCAGCCCAGTGCAGCTGGGCTTGTTTTGAACTATGGCTTTAAGGCTCATTTGAGATTCATGCGGTTAGGGTTCAGATGTGGGAAAAAAGCTGTTTCTCAACCCCACATTCATACTATGCTCACATATATCCCAAATCATCCATAAAAGGTCTGCAACATAATCATTACACTGGTCAAATATGAAAGGCAGTCTTGCAAAATTCTACTCACCCACACTGCCTGTGTGAGTCACCTTTCATTTCAACCAGTAAGTAAAGCGCTGTTTGTCTGTTGTTGTCACCACTGATGGAAGAAGGAATGAATAGATTTTCTGTGACTGTAAGGCATATTCTCCTTCAGAGCTACTTTTCTCATGGCATTTCGCATTTCTGAAGCCAAAGTGTTTCACACTGATCCTATTTTATTGTGTTTTCTCAAAATCTGGGTGCTTGCTAGAAAAGAAGAGTACCCAGTGCAAATATAAAGACCCCAAAGTTAATTTATCTGCAATTTTTCTTTTAAGGATTTAATCAAATAGCAATGATAGCCGGCTACACTTCTGGAGAATTCCCTGAACAATGAATATCTGTCAAACAGATGTTGTCCTCTGTGGTGTGTCCAGGTGCTGATACACAGTATCTAGCACTCCTCTCAGCAACAATGGATGCACTGGTAACATCCTGAGCTTGAAACTCTTCTGTCATATTTGGAAAGGTACAGTAAAGCTGAAAATTGTCTCTATATTCCTGAAGCTGACATTGATAAAGCAGGTCAGATTATAGAACTCTCTTTGAAGACAGTAGTTGTGAATCATTTTCAGAGCACTTACAGGCAAGGAGCAGCAAGTTTCCTACCTCCTCACTCCTGATCATTGTACACGCTAGGCCTCTTGGCAATATATGAAGCTTTGCCAGAAATTATTTTCATTTTCTTAGCTAATGTAAGAGGTTACAGATGCTGAATGCAGTTTACATCTTATTTAATTGTGCCACTGATTATACTCACCTGGAGTTGCAAAGGGATTCTCCTCAGGATCACTCATAGAGAACTAGTTTCAAGTATAGCAAACAGCTGTCCTCCAGACCACCATTTCTCCAGAAAAGATTTTTATGCAATGATTTCTGTAGGCCTTTTCCATCTGTGTATGTAAAAGTTCCCTGCAAATATTTTACCAATAGTCTAGTTTGCTCCAGTGAACAGAATTCTTCAGGTCTTCTTTGGTTTTGTTCAGGCTTTTTGGTTTGTTTGGGGTTTTTGTGTGGTTTGTTGGTTTTTTTTTTAATGGGGAGATGGGAAATTCAAGTTCAAGAACTTATTATCTCTGAAATTTTGTACAAAAAATCAACATGAGGTGTAACTCTTAATTTGGGACTCATGCTAGTTCTTCAGCGAGGTATAACATTAAGTTGTACTTAAATGGATTATTTCAGTAATTCCTTCCTGAGACAGTCTCTGGTTACTGACTTTGTCAGGATCAGAATTCTCTCAGAATATTCCCCTCCCTACACTTACCAATCTTCACCTAAAAACTCAGTGCATTTGTGGGTTTACTTATATCAGAGGTCTGGTTCAGAAAGTCACTGTATTCTTAATTTCCAGCCCAACTATATTTATGACCACTTTCAGAATGATTCTGTTCGCTGAGATTTACCAGTTCCTGCCCAATATATAATTCTATCCAGCAAAGTTTTTTGTTACTTTTTTAATAGCTGAGGAGCTGGATTGCAGGGAAACTCAGTACTCTGGAGGACTGCATAAGGTTGGATAATGGCATCTTTCTTTTTGTCTGTGTGACTTGGATTTCAAAAAGCTGAAGCTTTGAACTCTGGCCCATTCGCTGCATTTCCTGGTAACTACAACAGACATGGCCACTTGTGAACAGCTCAGACCTTTGGACGCCACTTACATACACAAGACTTGGTCCAAAATCCAGTACAGTCAATGGAAAGACTTCTGGTTGACTTCCATCCTCTCTGGACCAAGAGTATTTCATAGGTCTAGAACATTCATGCTTTATTTTGCTGCTTTTTCTCCACGTAGTTGCACATACGTATTGCATCTGCACATGTTTTCCAATTAACAGTCCAAAATAAAGAACCAAGTGCTTTAGCACAAAGTTTCCTGCTTCATAGCAAACTTGTAAAGAAACATAGGCAGCAACTGTGAGTCACCACACCCAGTACAACAAACCAGCAAGTAGCAAGCATTTAGTAAATGTAATACAGTATCTATAATGTACAGCAAAACAAACAAACCAAAAAGCTTTGAAACAAGATTCTCAGTAGGAAGATGTGAGTTTGTAGAAATGCTGATCCACTTACGAAACTTTGCAGCAGTCAGGATTGTCGGGGAAATTAACATGGGATTTATGTAGGACTTTACCCCAGAAGCCACAGACACAATATTTTTGTTTGCATATAAAAAAGTAAATTATTTACGCCAGCCTGTGGTGGGAGTCATTGGTTGTTTTCACTAACAAAAATTCTTGTTAGATTTTCAAAATTGTAAAATAACCATGAGACATTTCATTAAATGCAACAGTTGAGCTGAGCTCCCGTAAGAATGGGAAAAGTTGGCAGACTGCAAACTTCTGGCACTTTGCACAGCCTGTGAGTGAAAGGAGATATTTCCCTGCGAGCTTTTAGGAAAGGATCTCAATGTGTTTGAGAGAGAGAGAGAAGAGCAGAGGAACTTCTGTGCCTGGTGGAGAGGAAACTTTTGGAGAGTGGCATCCTGGAGCCCCTGGGCCACACGTGGAGTTGACTTGCATTCGTCCAATGTTGGTGCTGTGAACAGCAGCAGTGCCCTTGCTGTGTATACATCATGTACAGCATGTACATGACAGCAGTGTCACTGAGGTGGCACGTGTCTCAGTAGGTACATCCAGAGCCACCTCAGCAGCACAAGGGAGAAATAGGTTTTTAATAGTAATAGAACAACTTGCCCAGACACAGTCTCCAAATAGCACCTCAAGGCACCAGGACCAGAGGAAATGAGCCCCCTTCTCTGCATGCCTAGCTATGTAGATTAATTAGTTAGTCAGAGCTGGGCACTGGACGTGCAGCCACTGCATCACCTCACTCCAGTGCTGCTTCCCACTGAAAAAGACCTGGCTCTCGCTGCAGGAGTGGGGCATGGAGGCTAAGACCATGCCAGCAGTTACTCAGAGCAAGGAAGAGTGTCTCAGCTAGTCAGGGTAGGTAAGACACAAATTTAGCAGGTCCTGTTGTGAAACAAACATACCTCTGTATGTGTGTGTGTGTGTGTGTGTGTGTATGCAAGTACATCCGTGTGTGTGTGTGTGTGTGTGCGCACTTGCACATGTGTGCACGTTCTCTAGACTGGCCCTGAACAGTGTTACTGTGGGTATCCAGGCTCAGAGACACAAATCCATCTCACCTAACCAAATTAGGGAAAAGGTGCAGTCAGGAATAACAGCAGAGATGCAAACTGATACCCATACACATGTCAAAATTGTTCCTTGATAAGAGTCATCTAAGTCTTTCTCCAGCCCAAGGTGGTGACATGAAAACAACATATTTATTGTGTCCCTCCTCTTATGAGGCTGCTGTTGGGTTTGAAGGTAGAGCAAAGTCTTTCAGTTAACGAATTTCTGAAACACATGATCTGAAGTAGCATCCCAAAATCACACTTTTTTAACCATCCAAATCTGTAATTGAAGTGCTCATTATAAATCTGAACACATCCAAAACAACGTTTCTGAGGTCTTCCAGAACATGAAAAAAAGAACAGAATAGGAAAAAGTAGGAATTAACCTGGTTTGCCACTTGCAGTTACAACACTGAGCAATCCAGACCACTGACCAATCCACAGTAATACTAGATCAGTGCCAAGGAGGATTATGATATCACATCAGAAAGGTTACGTTGATAAATAAAATGAGATGTCTACAGATAGATAATGTTTGCTTTTCTTTTCAAAAGTGTTTCTTGTGAACCCAGCACTCTGCAAGAACAGACTGTACTGGCATGGGCAAACAAAAAGCAACGGGAAAACCCAGTAAGGCCACTTTCAAGCACACAAACAAACTTGTCTCTAGGCATGACATCACAGCCCATAAAGACCTTCAATGTTAGGGTTTCACTCTGCTTTAAGAGCATCATAAGCATTAATTTTAGATTTGGCGTGTTGAATAATCCTAGGGGAAAAAATTAAAGCAAGGAGTCAAGAGTCTCCTCTATTCATCAAAGATCTGAAGGCAGTGTTTCCCACCAGCTGACACAACATATTTCAGGCTTTTTCCTGAAGAGCAACATAGCTATAAAGAGCCATGGGGCATGGATAGTCCTCCTGGCAGTGACGTGGACTGGTGGTTTATCTTCTGAAGGGTTAGATGCTTTTGTTTGTTGACAGTACCTTGAATGCTGCAAAACCAAGGGAGTCCGTTTAGATGAAGACATATAATTCATTCCTCCCTGAAGCTTTGTGGATTTGTTTGTGATAAATCCTGGCAATAAACCAAGCTCTGACTGAAAGGCCTGAATCTGTTTCTCCAGAAAGAACAATTCAGCTCAAAATAGCATGTTGCATCTGAAGAATAATCTGCCACAGAATGACAAACGACTGAAAGACAGCTGTCAATGATCTTCCTCAGATCATCACCATCGAGAGGATACTCCTCTAACAAACACCTCTTTTAATGGATTAGATGGTTTTCTTTTCAGTCAACCAGTGGTGTTCCAGTCAGTGCCAAAACTTTCACTGGGTGGCTGCTAATGATTAATTTAAAATCAGAGCATTTCAGTGAGGGAGAAGGTTGAACTGGATGATCTTTAAGGTCCCTTCCAACCTAAAACATTCTATGATTCTATGATTCTGTAAGGTTGATCCTGCACTGCTTTTAGACTCTTATAATGACAGTGGAGAACGGAACAGGACAGAAAGAACTGAATTCATTATTGTCTCACGTTTTTAGTCTCAAAAAAGGTCTTACCAAAACCTTGATTCTCATGCCAGCTACAATTATTTATCTTGCAAGGTGCTGGGAAAGGGTTACAAAGGGAATCAGATAAGCACAGTCAGAAACCAGCTATCAGAAACCCGTTCCATTGCCCTTCTTCAGTTCTAGGACAGCTTTTTCCCCAAAAGTTTTTCCATAGAATTAATTGCCTTAATTTTCAATTCTGCACATGAACCAAATGACTGTTCTGGTCCAAAATCAGGTCTGCCTGAAAGGAGCTCTGCACTTTTCCAAATCGTGGTGGAAGTTGGCCTCTGAGACAAAGTACATAGTTCTGCTGTATGTGGGGTCAGAGCTATGAAGTGCCAGATGATCTGGGGTGGGAAATTACGCTGGCCCTGGAACATCACCATGGAGGACCCAGCAAAGGTGCTCAGAAACCACCTCTGCACACATCAGGCTCCCATCTTCTTCCAAAACTGCAGCCACTGTTTTGTCAGAGCTTTGTCATTTGTTTACATAAAAATGTTGTCCTCTCTAAGAGTTCACTTCTGAAAATAAGCCTCTGTTTTAAATGTTTTGACAGTGACTGCATAAATTCACATAACTCATGTCACAATACTTGGAAACTTGCTGTGCTAATGATGGATACTCAACATTTCTTTGAGATAAGTCTGCGGTGGGAGCTGCGGGGGAAGGCTATTCTGGCAAGACCTCAAACTCTGAGGAGATCCTAAAACACCGCTAATAACGTCTTCACGTTTTATCTCAACAACTATTTTTACAGCATGAGAAACTGTGCCAGAAATTCAAGTTACATTCATTTTATTCTGCTTGCCCAAGTGTTTTGCATGCAGGTATGATCTGGTTTGCATTGCAGGAATTAAGGAAAAGCCAGTTACTGAACCACAGAATCACAGAACTGTTGAGGCTGGAAGGGACCTCTGGAGGTCATCTTGTCCAACCTCCCTGCTTAGTCAGGGCCACTTATAGCCAGTTGCCCAGGACTATGTCCAGAGAGTTTTTTAAGGTATCTCCAAGGATGGAGACTTCACAGCCTCTCTGGACAACCTGTACCAGTGCTCAGCAACCTTCACAGTGAAAAAGGTTTTTTTTCTGATGCTCAGAGCCTCCTGTGTTTCAGTTTGTGCTCATTGCCCCTGGTCCTGTCACTGGACACCAGTGAAAGGAGCCTGGCTCTGTCTTCTTTACACCCTCCATCAAATACTTACTTTGATGAGATCCACCCTGAGCCTTCTCTTCTGCAGGCTGAACAGTCCCAGCTCTCTCAGTCCGTCCTCACGGGAAAGATGCTCTGGCACCTTGATTATTTTAGTGGCCCTCCACTGGACTTTCCCTGGTCTGTGCATATCTGTCTTATACTGGTGAGCCCAGAACTGAGCACAGAACTCCAGGTGTGGCCTCACCATTACTGAGGAAAGGGGAAGGATCACCTCCCTCAACCTGCTGGTAACGATCCTAATACCGCCCAGGATATGGAAGGGACCTCTGGAGGTCATCTTGTCCAACCTCCCTGCTTAGTCAGGGCCACTTATAGCCAGTTGCCCAGGACTATGTCCAGAGAGTTTTTTAAGGTATCTCCAAGGATGGAGACTTCACAGCCTCTCTGGACAACCTGTACCAGTGCTCAGCAACCTTCACAGTGAAAAAGGTTTTTTTTCTGATGCTCAGAGCCTCCTGTGTTTCAGTTTGTGCTCATTGCCCCTGGTCCTGTCACTGGACACCAGTGAAAGGAGCCTGGCTCTGTCTTCTTTACACCCTCCATCAAATACTTTGATGAGATCCACCCTGAGCCTTCTCTTCTGCAGGCTGAACAGTCCCAGCTCTCTCAGTCCGTCCTCACGGGAAAGATGCTCTGGCACCTTGATTATTTTAGTGGCCCTCCACTGGACTTTCCCTGGTCTGTGCATATCTGTCTTATACTGGTGAGCCCAGAACTGAGCACAGAACTCCAGGTGTGGCCTCACCATTACTGAGGAAAGGGGAAGGATCACCTCCCTCAACCTGCTGGTAACGATCCTAATACCGCCCAGGATATGGTTAGCCACCTGTGCTGCAGGGGCACATTGCTGGCTTATGTTCACCTTGATGTCTACCAGGACTCTCAGGTTCTTTCCAGTAGAGTGGCCTCCAGCATGTACTGGTGCATGAGGTTGTTCCTCCCCAGGTACAAGTCTTGACATCAGCCAACTCCACAGCACTAACCATCCCATCATGGCTCATGGATTTATGTATGTTCAGTTTGCTTAAGTGTTCCCTGACCCAATCATCTTTCACCCAGGTGTAACTTCCTTGCTCCAAACTTTCCCTCTGCTCTCTGGGACCCAGGATTCCTGAAGGCCAAGCTTGCTAGTAAAGACCAAAGCAAACAAGGCTTTCAGGACTTCATTCTTTTCCATGTCCAGTGTCACCAGGGTCCCTGTGCCATTCAGCATCAGGCCCACATTTTCCCTACTCTCTTGCTGCTTATAGTAGCCCTTCTTGCTTTCTTGACACCCCTGGCCAGACTCAATTCCAGGGCTTTACTTTTCCTCACTGCATCTTTGTGTGCTCAGACAGTGTTTCTATATACCTCCCAGGTTACCAATGTCTGCTTCTGCCTTCTGTATATTCCATTTTAACGCCTGTTTTGCCAAGAGCTCTTTTTCATCCATGCAAGTGTCCTAGCATATTTGCTTGACATCCTGCTCATTGGGATGGATTACTTCTAAGCTTGGAGGAGGTGATCCTTGAATATCAACCAGCTTTTCTGGGTCCCTCTTCCCCCCATCACCTTATCCCATGGCATGTTTTCAAGCAGATCCCCTGCTTTTTACCACATCCCCAATGAGTCCTTCCTTGTTTATGAGAACCAGCAGAGCAAGTTTCCTTGTTTTCTCCTTTATCATCTGGGTCAGGAAGTTATCAATGCAATACAGGAGCCTCCCAAAAATCTTATGTTCTGCTGTATTGTCCCTCTGGAAGTTATGTCAGTGGTTAAAGTCCACGTGAGGACTAAGACCTGCAATCATCAGGCTACTTCTAGCTATCCGTAGAAAACCTTACGCACTTGTTCTTCCCAATCAGGCAGCTGTTAGCAGACACCCACTACAGCGTCATCTGTACTGGTCTACTCCAGCAAAATGTGAAGGTGAGGAATGAGTTAAAAATGATCAATCTGTAATAAGGTGACCGACAGTATCACTAAGATTTGCCTCATGAAGTCATGATTGGATAGGAAGAAACGTATGAAAATTTAAACTATTTTAAGCTGCAAGTGTAAGCAGACAGAGATAAATTGTTCTTGTTTTGGTTTGGTTTGGTTTTTTTGTTTAAATTAATCCTTGTCCAGCTACCTACATTTCATTTAAATAAATGTGATGACAGAGACATATAGGAATTACAAAACCAATTTCATTTTTATTCATCATTTGTTAAAGCAATTAGGCTTTTATATAACCTAGCTCTTGTGCTTCTGTTCAGTGGCAGATATTTTTAGCAGATGTGTGTCCTGACTATTAGGAGAGATTGATGGATATTTTAATGGATAGATATTTATTTCTCTACTTTCTTTCTCCTTGGAGCATTTTCTAGTTTCTACCCTAAAAATAGCCCGCAAGAAAATTATTCTTCATTTTACTTTTATACAATATAATAGCATACTTAGTTGAGAGATCCAAATTCACCCACCTAAAGATTATATTTTCACAGTCTCATGCTTGGTGAAGTTCAACAGGCAATGAGGTCCAATAACCCAAAACATAATCTAGGTGTGACACTCGCACCATGGAGCACAGGTCACACAGGCTCCTCCTAAAAGGCCTGGTTCACTAACCAAAGAATAAAAGTTTTTAGCAAAAGCATTCATACTTTTACTCTTGACTGTCTTGACTACCTTTCCGTAGGGACCTACTGCTTCCTCATGGAAAGCACTGAGTCACTTAGTGCTATGGATTCATGATCTAAAGTGAATGAGTTTACTCTATGAATGGCAAACTGCAGACCTTCACTGGCTGGTCCTATAGGGAACCCATAGCAATTCCCAGGGTGCATTAGAGCTGAGTAGTATCGGGGTGCAGCTCTAGTTTTTCTGCTGTTTTCTTCATCTCCCCTACTCCTGGAAATGCCATCCCATCGCCTCCTTTGAGCTACCACCCTGAACCAACTCCACGCTCTCATCTGGCCTTTAGTCTATGCACTTTGCCTGTCTAGGACACCTGCTAACATTTTTTTCTCTGATTTTCCTCTGACACTATCTCATTTATGCACATTTACTGAAGCCAGACAATGAATTCTTACATACTAGGCATTCTTGAAAACATGACCATTTCCTCATTCATGGGTATCAATTTGGAAAGGGCGAGTGTCAGGAGGAAGGAGCCAGGCTCTGCTCTGTGATGACCAATGACAGGACAAGGGGCAATGGAAGCAAGCTGGAGCATAGGAGGTTCAACCTGAACATGAGGAAAAACTCCTTTACTGTGAGGGTGCCAGATCCCTGAACAGGCTGCCCAGAGAGGTTGTGGAGTCTCCTTCTGTGGAGACATTCAAAACCCGCCTGGCTGTGTTCCTGTGTGACCTCCTGTGGGTGATCCTGCTCTGGCAGGGGTTGGATTGGGTGAGCTTTCGAGGTTATTTCCAACTCCTGACATTCTGTGATTCTGTGATTTAGATTGACTGCTCAGTCATTTCAAGACAGGCACATGTAAACCCTACCTCCATTTGAAGATGGGTTGTTAGAAGTCACCTCCAACTCAAGAGCTGTGTAGATATGCTAGTTTGCCCCTGAACCTCAGCAAAAAGAGCACCCTCTCAGCAGAAGTTGCTAGCTTAGGGCTCAGCACCATGACAACGTGGCTAAACCTCTTTTAAAAAACTGGTTCAGATCTGAACCCAGAGTGTAGCTACTCAGTGCCTAAACAGAAGCTGAACTTTCTGGAAAAATAAACTAAGCTTAACTCAGATTACTGAGACTTATTGAAAACCTGGCCATAACTCGTGAAGTTCCATACTGATCTATTTCCAAAGAGTTTATTAAAGGCAAAACCCAATTGGTTTGGAAGGAACTGGTTCTTCCTCCAGTGAAATTTCCACCATGCTGCAATGTGGCTTTTCCCACAGAACAACGCACAATGCTACTAATGTTACAGGATAACCATAGTCCAATCTGGTGTGCCAAAAGACTACATACCAGGAAAGTGAGAACTGTTAGTTGTAAATTTTGACTGCCAAAGCTGAATTGATTCATGCCCCTTTAGAAATATGTATCATTTTGCAGCATTTTGTGTAGGTGACGATCCTGGGTAAAGAATAGCAAGAACAAAATCAGATGAAGCTGATAAAGCTCAGTGAACTTTAAACTAGAACAAAATGTTATACACATCTGGTATTACTGGTTATGAACTTCCTGGATGTTTTAGCTGGAGTCATTTTTAAAACTGCAAAAGCAAAATAGAGTAAATACATGAAATACGTGTCACACCAAGACATGACAGTGAATATACATCTTACGAATCACAAAGCACATTTTACCATAATGTACCTCATTCTATTCACTTTGTTTGTGCTGAGAAAAAAAAAAAAAGGTCATTCTACATGGGAAATATAAGCTATTTTGATGTTGGGTTGTGAAAGCACAGTTGACTGGACTTTCTTAATTGACCATGTAGTATAGTATCTAAGTGTCCTAGGAGCATTCTTTCATACTGTAAAATACTTTTATGAAACTTTTAGTGGTGTAAGTTACCATAAAACAAATGTGCCATGTTCTGACTTGCATACGTTTGTGAAGCGTTACAATACCTGCAGAAAGTCTAATAAAAACTGTTAGCAGGTAATGAAATTAAGGGAGCTCTGCCTTTACTGAGCACTTCTGGGTAAGATCCATGCATTAATCTGAAATGAAACTGTCCTTGCATATGCCCATTCAGATACTTTTTCTTCTTTGTCATCTCTAACTTGATATTGAACCTTACCACATTTTATGACCCCATTTTATGACACCATCCTATGAGTACTTCTAAGAAGGGATAGATATTAGGTTTTTCTTTGAGACATCATGAAATCTTTATTTACTCTAATATGCTCTAAAATATAAAATTTTAGTTCATAGGCTAAAAGATGAAATGCTTAATAAAACGGGTTAGGTCCCATTGAGGTTTTTTGTCTGTTAGCCTATAAACTAACGAGATGAGCTCTCCATCAGTTTACCAGCACAGGAAGGATAACTTGTGTTTTATGTGTGGGAGAAAAGCAGCAGCATAGAATCATAGACTGTTGGGTTGGAAGGGACCTTTAAAGCTCATCCTGCCCAACCCTTGCAGTGAGCAGGGACACTGGTACCAGATCAGGTTGCTCACAGCCCCATCAAGCCTGGACTTAAATATCTCCAGGGATGGGGCCTCTCTGGGCAACCTGTGCCAGTGATCTACCACCCTCATGGGGAAGAACTTCTTCCTAATATCCAACCTAAATCTACCCTTTTCTAGCTTAAAACCATTACCCCTCGTCCTATGACTACATGCCTTAGTGAACAGCTCTTCCCTACATTTCTTATAGGCACCTTTCAGGTACTGGAAGGTCGCTATAAGGTCCCCCTGGAGCCTTCTCTTATCCAGGCTGATCAAGCAGACAAGAAACAACCTCTCACAAAACATCCATTTGGTCAAGAACAATTATGGTCTTTATGAAAATGAGCAAATTACTTCAATTTCTGGGATGACTATCAGCAGAAGGAGTTTGAATGAGGACACTGACTACGCAAGAACTCTTACATCTTCCTCTACCAAAGGAAGAAAGGCAAGTTGTAACTCTCCCTTCTCCTTCCCCACTCAGTAAAGAGCAAGCTTGCTTCCACCCTTGAAGATTAGCCTTTCCTGACAGCGTGCTCCAGGAGAAAACGCACTACATCGGCTGGTGACTGCAATCGGATGCTTTCCTGTGCTTCTTCCCCTTTGCTTCTTCACATTTGATCATGTTTTAGCTCCTTTTCCTGAACCTTTCAGGCTCACAGGTACATGCCAGTCCAGTAACCCACACTGAGGGAGTGGTTAGAAGTTTGTTGGACCAGGGCATTGGGAGTCACAACTTGTGGATTCTTCCTTCTCTCTGTGATTTTATCTACCTGAGCAAGAAGTTAGGAACTTTCTCCCACTTCAGCTGGAAAAAGAGGTTGTGTTTTAAAGGAATTAAATAAAGTCCAGGTAAGACAGATATGGCCTTTAGGAAGTTTCTTTTTCTTGAAGTTCTTTATTGTCATGTCTCACTGATAATGCACTCAGTGCACTGATGATAGCTCAGTGTTTGGGCCCACGCTAATTAATCTATTGCACTGAGGAAACTCTTGGTAATCTCATTAGTGCTGCTTTCCCCTTCCTATCTTTTTGATCACCTCTAATATCTCAGAATCAGGAAGAAATGGGAGGAAACACCCCTGTGGTAGTACGCAGTTCCTGTGCAAGATGGTCTCTCTAGCTCGTGTTCTTGCCCTGTGCAGGGGAATTTACATTGAGCCAGCACTGTTCTGAATCATGGAAACACTTTAATTTCATGCCACTGTCTAAAGTAAAGCTTTTAATCTTTACTATACATTGTAAACTTTTAATCTTACAATTTCTGAAAGCTTCACCTATTTCACTAGCAAATTTCTTGACTTTTTTACGGGGAGAGGAAGCAAATGCTCTAGAGGGAAAACATCTTTCAGACGTCTTTGAGAAATGGGACAGATACATGAAATGTTTGGTGCTGTTATGACTTCTGTTGCTGCTGAAAAGATATCAGCTAGGAAGGCTGTGATATATAACCTCAGGATACCACCTTGGAGGATGCGTTGGCTGGGATTTTACCGTCTACAGGCATTTTCTGTCAGATACACTGTACACAAGGGCATTGCCAAATAACAACACAGAGTATTCATGGTATTCTGAGGAACTGCCAAAGAAAACAAGTCTGCAGAGTACCCTTTATTTGATGTTATGCTGACATTTCTCACATCAACAGAGTTTCTAGAACTGAAAACTTTAGGATAAACATCTAAGGATGGATACTAGGTCAGGATTTCTTTTCAACTTTTTAGGGACAAATACTAAATACACTGAAATCAGCCAATATTCAGTAGATATGAAAAAAACCCCTTGTGTTTTGAATAAAAACCCCTTCTTTTATCTGTAAGTGGGGGTGTACATACATGACATATTTATATAATTTTAAGATAGTTTTTCTTTCTATTTCAAACCTTAGTTATGGTTTTATATCTTTGGTTATTTACCCATACTGTAAATTAAAGTTAAAATTAAAAGCCATTGTAGTTAATAGAGGATTTTTTTTCAGTGTCTTCCAGAGCACAAAAAAGTACTTCTTTTGTTTCTTGTAAATATGAAGAAGAAACAGATCTGAGATAACGTCTTGAATCATCTCACCTGATAACTGACACTGTTAGCTACATATAAGAAGAAAATAATAAAATCTACCCAGAAGACTTCCTGCTTGTTAATCTATTCCAGCAGTGGTATAAAAGCAGGAAGAGGACCAACATTTCAAAAAGATACAGGGAGACTTGAAAAAGACAATACTTATATCAGCATCAACAATAAGGAACCCTAAAACTCTGTTCCCAGGTCCCTGCTTCACAGTTTTGGATACAAGACAGGCAATAGCAAGTGCATGATTCAGGAATCCTGGAAACTTCATTACTCTTTCATTCATATACGGCCACCAAAATAAAAACAAGTTTTTGGAATAGCAGGAAGGCAAAGGGAGTTGAGCACAGAAGAGGGATCCCTCCTTGTCAGATTTCTCTTTGCCAGGACAAACAAGCCCAACTCTAGGTGAACCTGCTCTGTTAGGGGGGTTGGACTGGATGATTTTTCGAGGTCCCTTCCAGCTCCTAATATTCTGTGATTCTGTGATTCTGTGATTCCTGCAATCACCAGGGGCTCCAGCCCCCAGACCTCCTTGGTGATCCTCAGCTGGCCTCGCTCCAATGGGTCCTTGTCCCTCGGGAGCCTGGAATAAAATTCAGGAAAGCTTCAGGAGGGAAAGA